>NC_056567.1:31977302-31982496 GCF_013358625.1 Macadamia integrifolia | reverse complement strand
GCCGAACTGGCTGACGGTGTTCGCCTTGGTCAGGGGGCTCAGGCAGAGAACAAGCTTTGCAGGACTAGCATCCACTCCTCGACCGAGGCACGGGCAAGGCTGGGCCGACCTGACTGAGGGTCCCACCATCGGCCTGTGACCCAACCCCAAAGCCGAAGGAACTTGACCAAAGGCAATCAACTGTCGGGAGCGACAACTGTCGAAGGGTCAGCCCTCGGCTAGATCTCGGATCCATGCCAGTCTAACAGACCCTTTGGCTGGAGCCGAGGGAGAACACTTGGTGAAAACCGCTTGGTATTTGTAGGGTCGGCCCTCGGCTAGATCTCAGATCCATGCCAGTTTAACATATCCTTCCGCTGGAGCCGAGGGAGAACACTTGGTGAAAACTGCTTAGTATTCGTAGGGTCGGCCCTCGGCTAGATCTCAGATCCATGCCAGTCTAACAGACCCTTCGGCTGGAGCTGAGGGACACTTGGTGAAAACCACTTAGTACTTGCTCCAAGTCCCTCAAGTCTAGTCCTCGGACTCAGGAAACCTATCGGATAAGCTGAGGGGGCAGGACCGAGCCGTGCTCAAGTAGGAAGACAGACCCTAAGGCAGGCAACGAGGGGTTTCGGCTTCTTTGCACCTAGCTACGGACTAAAGACTACCTTACTCAAGGACACAGAAGGCGAGAAAAATGAAAGTTGGGGGCAAAAAGAGTTCATTCACTCATTCATAAGGCCCAAAGGCCAAGATTACAAGACGAAGGCCCGAAGGTCGTAGCTACATATGAAGGCCCGAAGGCCAAGATTACAAGAAGCCCGAAGGCTGATAACAAAAAAAGAAAAGGGGGTTGTTTGAGCTGAGACCCGGGGTGACCTCAAGGGGCGTCCGTCGGGTTTGCGGCCTCTTCTTCGGCTTGGAGGGTCTCCTGATCTGAACCTCCATGGCCGGGAGTCGGAGGGACCTCTTGGTGCAGCTGAACCTCACCCTCCTCGCTGTAGCCTCCGCCATTGGCATCGGCAACCTCGGTGGCTGATGGGGCCACCTCAACGTTGTCCTCCTCGAAGATGAGCCTGCTGTCCTCAAAGGAGACCCTGGGGTAACGCTCGAGGACCCAGTCTCGGACCTCGGTAGCACCCATTGTGAACCCCGAGGCGATGGCTCGCTTTACCTCCTCCCTGAAGTCCTCGGGGGACCGATACTCCTCCACCCCTCGGGCCTCGACTTCTTGAATTCGAGCCTTCATCTGTGACTTCAGCTCTGCGAGCTTCTGATCGCATTCTCGGCGTGCGAAGACGAGGTCCTTCTCCAAGTGCTCCACCTTCTCGAGGAGGATCGAGCGCTCGTTCTCCAGGGCGACCTTCTCTCGCTCGACGACCTCGAGGTCTCAGTACATAGCTTCGGCCCGAGCCACAAGTTGACCCATCTGATTTTGTGACTATATGAAACACCGAAGGTTAGAATGCTAAGACAAGAAAAAAAAAAAAAGAAGAGGGTTGGGGGACTGAAGCTTACCCCGGCCATGAAGATGCAAGCATTCGTGATCATGGCCGTCGTCCCTTGCTTCTGAGCCTCGGCGGCTTCTCAGGGAAGACTCCCCTTCATCACCAGCTCACGAGCAACTCGCCCGATGACCAGCGTGTTGTCCTCCTTTACCGACCATTGAGGGACAAACCCCACTTCGGCCCTCACGGTCGTCACCCTCGGGCCTCTAGAGGCCACGACGGGGGAGGGGTCTTCCGAAGGCCTGTCACGGCTTGGAGCAGCGAGAGCCTAGACTGCCTCAACACTCGGCCCCTCGACTTTGGACCTCTTCTTCGGGGTCTCGGAGGATGGCCCCTTCTTCTCCTTTCGCTTCGGCCTCGGATGCTGTTGGGCGTCCCGCGCCTTGGCCTCCTTGATCTGTGCTTGCCTTGCCGTGGCGGCAACCCTAGACTTGGCCCTGGAGACTTGCACTGCAAAAAGAAGCGATGGGAGTCAGTACGAAGCACCAACACCCGAAGGAAGCAAACAGAGGCTAGCCTAACTCACCCGGGCTAAGCTCGAATCTAAAGAGTATGGCGTCGGACTTGAGGCAGTCGACCTCAACTGGAGGACAGTCTTCTTGCCGCCTCGCCATCGCCAACGACTCCGCGTCTGCCCTGAATAGGGCAGGGGCAGAGTTCACCTCCCAAAGGTCCGGGATATCCCAAACAGTGCCGAAGGGCACCCCCTCGGACGATCTCACAAAGAAAAACTTCTCCTTCCACCCGTGGATGGAAGTCGGGTAACCCTTTAGAAGCCGAAGGTCCTTTCGGGGGCAAAAGTAATACCAACCCAAAAGCCCCTTGCAGGCCTGAAGGAGAAAGCAGTTAATGAAGAGGGGGAGGGAGAGAGGCCTCTGGTGCCTTACGAAGAAGATGACGAAGCTAAGCACTTGTCGCCACCCGTTCGACGTCAGCTAGGTCGGACATACCCCATAGTGCCGAAACACTCGGGTGAAGAAGGGGTGGAGGGGCAGTCGAAGGCCGGCCTTGAATGCCTCCTTGTACAAGCACAGCTCCTCAGAGTTCCGATAGCTAGCTCGGTCTAATGGTCTGGGCAGACGGAGCTAGAAAGCGTCCGAGACACCGAAGGAGGCCCTCAACTCCTCCAGTTCTGGCTCGTCCATCATGGATACGATGTTGAGAGCCTCCACTTCTAAGGGCTCTTGGGTCTGAGCTCTGGAATCGAGCACCCTCTCCCTGAATCATGCACCGTTGGAGCCACCCTCGAACCCAGACAGTGAGGCCGCGGACGATGAGTCGCGGGAAGAGGGAGAGTCAGTGGAATCCGAGGACATCCCTCGGACCTCCCCTGGACTCCTATGCCTACGGTTTGGCCTCGTCCTCTCGGAGGACGATGGGCTGTAGCCCGACGAGGAAGACATTAAGTTACTTTTTGGGTGTCGCTAAACTAAGGGAAATCAAGACAAAGACGAGCTCTTCGAAAGGAACACCGAGGCCGAAGGTAAGCTCTCCGAAGGAAAAAAGAAAAGTGCCCCACAAATGGCCCCCCACACTATATAGATGGGGAGAAAGACGGTACGACTACCCGAGCATTAATGGCACCACCACATCAGGGTAAAAACCCTCGAGATTTATGCCCGAACGGACTTGACAGAAGGTCCCCCTCTCGGTTGGGAGTTCGGCCAAAGCCGAACGAACTTGACCGAGGGGCCCCCTCTAGGATTGGGAGTTCGGCCAAAATCGAACGGACCTGCCCGAGGGTCCCCCTCTCGGTTGGGAGTTTGGCCAAATTCGAACGGACCTGACCGAGGGTCCTCACCTCAGATTGGGAGTTTGGCCAAATCCAAAGAGACCTGACCGAGGGTCACCCTCTCGTTTGGGAGTTTGGCCAAAGCCGAACGGACCTGACCGAGGGTCATCACCTAGGATTGGGAGTTCGGCCAAAACCGAACAGACCAGACCGAGGGTCCCTCTCTCGGTTGGGAGCTCGACCAAAGCCAAACGGACCTGACCGAGGGTCCCCCTCTCGGTTGGGAGTTCAGCCAAAGCTGAACCAACCTCACCGAGGGTCCTCACCTCAGATTGGGAGTTCGGCCAAAGCCAAACGGACCTGACCAAGGGACCCCCTCTCGGTTGGGAGTTCGGCCAAAGTCAAAGAGACCTGATCGAGGGGCCCCCTCTCGGTTGGGAGTTCGGCCAAAGCCGAACGAACCTAACCGAGGGTCCTCACCTCGGATTGGGAGTTCAGCCAAAGACGAACGGACCCGACCGAGGATCCCCCTCTCGATTGGGAGTTCGGCCAAAGCCGAACGTGTCACACCCCGTTCTCACAGAACCGGACCAGTGACTGGGTTAACACCGGTTAACCCAAACCTGCCAGGATCATCAGATACTGCATTCCACCACAGCATACACACAACTAATATAAGCTCATCAGATCAGCGGAAGACTAAATTTTACTTGTGAATAATCCCATAATACTTGATACCCGAATTGTGATATAATAATTATATACATGTGGGCCCGAAGGCATGATATTTACACAATAAAAGTACAATTCATATATTAAGTATGTAAAGTGGAAATCATCAAAATAATCAAAGTACACAGCTCGGCTTGGCAACAAAGGCTAGAGCTCAACTCGGCATCAAGGTTTGAGCCCATCTCAGCATCACATAGTAGAGCTCAGCTCGGCCTCCAAAGTGGAGCCCAGCACGGCCTCAGAACTGCGGTCCCACAGCACAACTCTCACACGAGCAATCAGTGCTGTGCTCTAACTCCTCAGGGGTCCACCAGTCCTCTTCAAGAAACTCGACTGTGCGACCCACCCCGTGCTCCTCAGATGTATGACCTGCAAATCATCTAAAAAGGGGGTACCTTTGGGATGAGCTCACTAGCTCAGTAAGTGGTAAGATGGACCACACAGTAGTCCACACATCAAAACACAATCATATGCACTGCATGCCATGCTATATATTTTAAATCACATCCACCTAAGAAACATTACTAAGTCTTCGGTTTTAGTGCTACTACAGCCACAGTGCGCGTATACTCCGGGTACGAGCTGCGAACTCCATCCCGCGATACGCCCATAGGGCTGTCAGAGAAGGCCCACCATGAGTACTCGAAAAGTAAATGACTGAAATTTAAAGGTGCTGACTCCAGCAATTTAAAAGCAGTACGATTGGCCCTCTTGAATGTACCACCGGGGTTGCCACCTATCCTATTGACCCACCGGGCGTTATGTCTAACCGCCACAGTGATCCAAAAACCGCGACCACTGCTTCCCCCCAAATGATAACCCAACACCTTAACCCCTGTAGGGAAGGGTCGTAGCACGGGATGGTGAAAATCCTAATACCGCATGCTCCTATATGACAATAGTACGATTGCATAGTGCCACCGCGTCCCATACCACGGGCCACCAATGCACTCGTTTCCAAACCGACTACGGCATCTAGTCTATCAATGCATCATGCACCATGATGTCCACATTCAACATATAAACATCTCATTCAATTGGCATTTAAAAAGTAAACATAGCGCACATGCATAACAATGTGAGGAATGACTAATCTACATAGCATATTCATGATGGCATGACTAGACTAGATATAATTAAATGAATGCCAAACAATGCCTTGAACAAGGCCAAACGTCCTCTCCCCACTTACCTGTAGCGTACAAGGATTCCCGTTCGGTACGGGTGAGATCCGGTGCGA
>NC_056567.1:31968901-31974442 GCF_013358625.1 Macadamia integrifolia | reverse complement strand
TCTCATGTTCAAATCCTTCTGGGTGAAGAAGTACTTCAGGCTTTTGTGATCACTGTATATCTCACACTTCTCACCATACAAATAATGTCGCCAGATCTTAAGGGCAAAAATGACTGCAGCTAGTTCCAAGTCATGAGTGGGGCAATTCTTCTCATACTCCTTTAGTTGTCGGGATGCATACGCTATTACCTTACCGCGTTGCATGAGAATGCAACCCAAACCAACTTTGGAAGCATTGGTATAGACTATCATTCCGCCTGTGCCTTCAGGAATAGTCAGCACAGGGGCCGTCACCAACCTTTCTTTCAATTCCTGGAAGCTCTTCTCACAATCCTCTACCCAGTCGAATTTCACACCCTTTTTAGTCAACTTGGTCATTGGTGCTGAGATTTGGGCGAAATTCTCAATGAAACGCCGGTAGTATCCAGCCAAACCCAATAAGCTTCTGATTTCGGTGACATTCTTGGGGCTTTCCCATTCCACTACTGCTTTCACCTTATCAGGATCTACTTCGATTCCGGCTTTAGACACTACGTGCCCCGGAATCCAACTTGTTCAAGCCAGAATTCACACTTGTTGTACTTGGCAAACAATTGTTGATCTCTCAACCTCTGTAACACCATTCTCAAGTGTTGAGTGTGCTCCTCTTCGGTCTTGGAGTAGATCAAGATGTCGTCAATAAAAACAATTACCCATTTATCGAGCACATCTTGAAATACTCGATTCATTAGATCCATGAATGCTGCCGGTGCATTGGTTAACCCGAAAGATAACACTAGGTACTCATAGTGACCGTATCGAGTCCTAAATGTTGTTTTGGGTATATCACTGCTCTTTATCTTGAGTTGATAATAGCCGGACCGAAGGTCTATCTTTGAAAATACTCTGGCTCCCTGCAACTGGTCAAATAGGTCATCAATGCGTGGTAATGGATACCGGTTCTTAATGGTTAGCTTATTTAACTCCCGGTAATCTATGCACATGCTCAAGCTGCCATCTTTCTTCTTGACAAACAACACCGGGGCACCCCAAGGTGAAACACTTGGGCAAATAAACCCCTTTTCCAATAGTTCCTGCAACTGCATCTGCAACTCCTTCAATTCAGCTAGTGCCATTCTGTATGGAGCCTTAGATACTGGAGCTGCTCCAGGAGTCAAATCTATGGCAAACTCCAACTCTCTATCAGGTGGTAAATGCATCAGATCATCTGGGAAAACGTCGGGAAACTCTTTAACCACCTTTACCTCTTCTATAGGTGCGATCCTTGTATCAACATCAAGTACCGATGCTAAGTAACCCTGACATCCATTTTCTAGCAATTTTACCACTTGAAGAGTGGAGACAAGGACCTTCTTCACTCGTTTCATTGTATCTGCTCGGTATACCAATTCTTTCCCTTCGTCATCTGTCACCCTAATCAGCTTTTCCGCACACATCACACTAGCTCGATGAGTCGACAACCAATCCATGCCCAATATAACATCAAAATTCTGTATATTAAACTTAATGAGTTGTGCACCAAAGTTCTTTCCATTAATTTCCACTGGGCACGGCCCATATACTTCCTTCAACTGTGTAACTTTACCAGTAGGCATACTAACAATCATTCCATGATCTAGGATCCTGGGTGACATCCCAAGTTTCTCTACAAATCTCTTAGATGCGAATGAATGAGTAGCTCCTGAATCGAATAAAACATAGGCTGGTATGCCTGATATAGGTAGGATACCTAGTATAACAATGCATATAATTTCAGCAGGTCATCAATATTAATCATAATGAATTTCTTAATTTAAAATGTACCTGCCACTACTTCTGTACTGGCCTCAGCTTCCTCAGCTGACAGAGCATACATCCTTCCCTGCGGTTGATTCCCTCGAGGTAAGGGAGGTCGGTACGCAGAGGGCTGACTGGAGGGTAAGGCTGGTCTGGCCCGACAGTCTTTCGCATAATGCCCATATGAATGGCAGTTGAAGCAACGAATCTGAGATGTCGGAACTGGAGTGGGGCCCCTCTGCACTTGACCCGTTGCAGATGGAGGTCGAGGTGGCCTTGGAGCTGTAGGTGCCACACTAGTGTTCGGGCGAAAAGAGGTGGAACCCGAACCACCAACTGGTCTAGGAGGGTAGCCAGATGGCCTATAGGGCTGCCTATACATAGGCCCAGAACTGTATGATCCGCGGTATGCCTTGGAGGAGTTTCTCATATCCGGAAATGGGTTTGTTCTCTTCCACAGTCCAGGGGTGAGGGACTGTTCTCCCTTTTGCTTATCCTCCATGGTCTTGGCCTTCTGCACAATCTGGCCATATTCGGTCAAATCCAAGACCTCAAGTACAGACCCAATAGATGCTTTTAGGCCTTTTAGGAACCTTGCTGCCTTCTCTTCAGCTGTCCTCATATGCCTTGGGGCAAAAAGGAACAAACTTTCGAATTATTGTTGGTACTCAAGGACAGTCTTACCTCCTTGAGTTAAGGCCATGAACTCAGTCTCCTTGCGGTCTCTGAAGCTGCGGGGATAATGGTTGTCCAAAAACAACTCCTTGAACTGTTCCCAAGTGGTTTCTGGATGGGCAGCCAGCAATATGGGCTTGGAGGCTTGCCACCAGGAATTTGCCTCCTTCTTGAGTTGCAACCTAGCACAAATGAGTTTCTGTGCATCCGTGCACTCAAGCACCTCAAATATCTTCTCTAGTTCTTGGATCCATTGATTCGGTTCCAGAGGATCACTCCCCACCTTAGAGAATACAGGTGGTAAGTTCCTCTTGAATGACTCCACTACCCTTGACGTATCATTCGTCGCCGGGAAGTTAGGAGCATAAGCAGGATAGTAGGAGTATGGAGGAGGCATCCCATACTGAGAAATATTGAATGGTGGAATTAGAGGTGTACCTCCCCCTTGTGGTCCCGTACCAGACCCTACAGGCGGGTCCTGTGGAGTAAGTACCCGGGGAGGATGACCCGATTGAGAAAGTTCCAGTTGTTGCTGAATAGCAGTCATAAATGCTTGCTGTTGCTGAAGCATTTGTTGCTGAAAAGCCTGTTGTGACTGCTGAATTATAGTAGCAACATCTCCCGGTGTAATAACCGGTGGAGGGTCCGGGAGTGTAGTCATAGGTGGGTCCCCATGTGCCCCACCCTGACCAAGGGTCTCTGGAGGTGGTGGAGGTGAGGTTTGCCCCACAGAGCGGGACCCCCTGGGATTTTATGGTCGACCGACCAGACGAGGACCCCGTGAGGTACCTCGGGCATTACTACCAGATCTAGTACGTACCATCGTATCCCTGTACCTGGAACATATCACACACCATATTGGTTAAACACCGTAGAATTGATTTCGGTACACAAATATATGCCATCACATAAGGTATTGTAGTGTATGATAGTCTGAAATTTACCGCAACTTAATTTTCGAGATACAGGGCCAATACCCCAACAGGTGTGTCAATGGTCCCACTTGACCACAAAACATTAATATAGGAATAATATCACTGATAATAAGCAATATAATCATGCTAGGACGAGGAAAAAAAATTTCAAAATTTCCCCAATTTTCACAACCAGTGGGTTGCACCGACGGGTAGGGGCCCGTCGGTCCCAGCACCTCAAATTAGCGGGTGGCACCGGCGGGTAGGGGCCCGCCTGTTGGGCCCACCGGTCCTGCCCGAGTAAAAACACGAACAGGGCCCTACATACCCTGTTATGTCTTGTCTCTTTCCCCAACTTCTTTCTCTTCCTTCCTCTCTTCCTTGGGTGTTCTTGGAGGTCTCCTCAGCGCTTCTACTCCCGAGTCTACTCATCAACTCGGCGCTTTTTGAGAAGATTTAACTCTCCCTCTTTCAAGTAAGTTTTCCTTCTCCTCTTTCCCAGAACTTTCACTTGGGGGGTAAATCCATGTGTAGGCTTTAATCTAGGTTTTCTTTCCCCGTTTCTTTCCATAGAATAGCATTTCCATGTGATTGTGATGTTTCTATTGTGGTCATTTGTAGTTTATTAGGATTTTATCACCCCATTTGGAGAAAACCCCAAATCGTGCCCTAGGTTTCCAAATTTGGGGATTTCTTCAATTCTCGCCCCTTTTCTCCAATTGATGATTCCTTTGTGATGCATTTCACTTGATTTGTGCTTAACATGCCATAGATTTCATGAATTATCCATTATGCTTGGAATCCCCATGCATTCCCATGAAAAACCCCTCTTTTGTATTGGTTTCCTTCTTCTTCATCACATACTTGTATTCATGGACCTCCATAGTCTATTTGGGTATGTTTTTGTACATTCATGATCCCGCTACCATGGCATTTCATCTTAGGCCTTTGGTTTCAAGTTGTACTACATTGTGTTTGAAGTTGCGCATTGGAATTGAATCCCCTCATGTTAAATATGCTCCTTGCTATTATTTTACTGTTTTGGCATGTTTCCCCGCTTTGTCACCTACCGTGCATCATATCCATTAGCTCCCTATCATTCTAGCTTGTCGCTGTTTCCATTTTGTGAGTATTTGGGTTTTGGGTCTCCCCTTTTTAATGCTGTCATTTTTCATTCTTTACTTACCCCACTTTCTTTTCTTCTTGCCAGGATGTCATCTCGCACCGGCAAGGGACCCTCTTCCTCTGGCGTTCGACGGAAGACTACCGCTTCTAAGCGGAAGAGTGTAGAAACCAGCTCTTCAGCTCCCCACATAGGGAGACCCGGACCTGCCTGGTCTGACCCCACAGACTATGATGAGGAGCTCTTCCTAAGTGCAGAGGCAGCAGCCAACTGGCCTATTTTCCTGAAGAGGTCAGTGATGATGGAGAAGACTGTGGTAGTCGATGACTTCCACAAGGCTCGGCTTCAGGAGAGGTTCTCAGCACTGGGCTGGGATTTTATCCTCCACGTAGACCGACCATGCTACGAGCAGCTAGTCCGTCGGTTCTACTGTAACTTGGAGGTGTCTTATCTGTACGGGGAGTTCACCATAAGCAGCTTGGTGAAGGGGGTAGACATCCAGCTGACGGTGGGTACCTTGGCCAGCATCTTGGGCATATCGGCAGCTGGGCACCGATACTACAGTCCTCCCAGGAGTAAGCCTCTGGGACCATTCATGAGTTTGGAGACGTCGGACTTCATTTACGAGACTATCTGCGGCAACAGCACCCGTCCGGAGTCCAAGACGTCCTTCTACCCCGAGGTTCGCTTATTTGCCCGATTGGTCCAGTTCAACTTGCTCCCCAGAGGAGGTCATCGGAACTAGGTGGGTTCATGGCGGTTTTTATCGCTTTCTGCATCTTCACGGCCGCAGAGGGAGGTGTCGAGCACTTGTGCCTCCCCTACATCATTCTCAGGACGATGGAGCACCACACTTCCCACCCTGAGGATGGAGGATTCCCCTATGGCAGGATCCTCACTAGGATCTTCGAGTTCTTCGGGGTGGACCTGAGCGGCGAGGAGGGGAAGACTCCGGCTGATAGGTTCGACAGGAGTAACCTCCTGAGGATGGGTCTCCACACCCTCATGGATTCACCCCCGAGATCAGGAGCTCAGAGAGGTAGGGATAGGAGG
>NC_056567.1:31949045-31965850 GCF_013358625.1 Macadamia integrifolia | reverse complement strand
TATACCTTAAAATACGGCTATAATACCTGCTTCATCCATACATGGCCTTATGGTAGGTGCATGTACACGGCTTGGGCACTCCCGTCTCTTCTGGCACTGGCTCGGACTTGTCGGGCCAGCCGATGTTTAAGGTCACCCTTGCCATCATAGCCCATAAGGAACCTGCTCTAACTCCCTCTGGTTCGGTTCCTGCATAGTTAAACCGGTTCAACCACGAAATCAGACCGGGTTTAAGAACCAGGGTATTACAGTTGCACTGCATAGGAGAAGCAAAGGTTAGCATTACCCAGAAGGAGACGAAGCAAGAATGGAATCGGGTGACCCTAACTCACCCAGGCTAAGCCCGAACCGAAAAGGATGGCGTCCGATTGAAGACTATCGGACTTGACTGGTGGACTCTGGGGCTTGAGTTTTGCCAATGCCAGGGACTCTGCATCCACTTCGAAGAGGGCTGGCATGGAATTAACATCCTTCAGGTCGGGAATGTCCCAGACGTTGCCGATGGGGAAACCCTTGGACGATCTCACAAAGAAATACTTGTGCTTCCAGCCGTGGATCGAAGAAGGATACCCATTCAAAAACCTAATGTCCTTCCGAGGGCCGAAGTAATACCAGCCCGAGTCCCCTTTACTGCCTCCGAGGGACAGACAATTCAGAAAAAGAGGAAGGGAGATGGGCCTCTAAATCTAACAGAAGTACACTATGAAACTAAGGATTCTCCGCCACCCATTTGGAGTCAGCTGGGGTAGGCAGATGCTATAGTACTGAAACACTTGGCTGAAGAAAGGGTGTAGTGGAAGCTAGAGCCCTGCCTTGAAGGAATCTCGATAGAAGCAGAGTTCACCTGGGTTCCTATAACTAGCCCTATCGATGGGCATTGGGAGCCGAAGGTCGAATTCACTTGGGATACTACAGGACACCCTAAGCTCATCGAACTCTACCTCGAACATAGTAGATAATATGTCCCTAGCCTCTCCAGGAAGAGACTCATTCGTCTGGGCTCGGGTTTCAAGAACCCCTTCCATAATATCTTCCACGCTCAGACCACCTGCGGATCCATTAGGTGTAGCAATGGAGGAGGAAACACGAGACGAATGGGACTCTGAGGATGAACCCGAGGACATGCCTCAAACATGTCCGGGACTGCGATGCCTCGGGTTAGAGACGGTCCCCTCAGAGGACGAGGGCCTACTACCGAATGAGCTAGATATGGAACTTACTGATTACAATGGATGAGGAAAACCAAAGATGAAGGAAAGAGTGCTAGACCGAAGGTTGATGGCTCTGGGAAAAGTGACTAAAATGAGGGGGTCTCACTTTATATAGGCAAGGTAATGACGATCTGACTACTCGAGGCCATTAATGACCCCAACAGGTCATCAATGCTGATTCCCAAGGCACTCTAGGTAAGACACGAGTGACATGTTGCTCGAGCCAGAGACACGACCGAAGGTCAAAACCTCGGTTGGGGGCTCTGGCTAGGGCCGAGCGGACCTGACCGAAGGTAAAAACCTCGATTTGGGGCTCTGGCTAAGGCCGAGTGGACCTGACCAAGGGTTAAAACCTACGTTAGGGCTCTGGGCTAAGGTCGAACAAACCTGACCGAAGGTCACCGCCTAGGTTGGGGCTCCGACCAAGGCCGAGCGAACCTGATCGAAGGTCAAAACCTTGGTTGGGGCTCTGGCTAAGGCTGAGCAGATCGGACCGAAGGTCACTGGCTAGGTTGGGGGCTCCAGCCACAGTTGAGTGAACCTGACTGAATGTTAAAACTTCAGTTGGGGGCTCTAGCTAGGGCCGAGCAGACCTGACCAAAGGTCAAAACCTCGATTGGGGGCTCTGGCTAAGGCCGAGCAGACCTAACCGAAGGTCAAAACCTTGGTTAGGGCTCTGGGCTAAGGTCGAGCAGACCTGACCGAAGTCACCGCCTAGGTTGGGGCTTCGGCCATGGCTGAGCGAACCTGACTGAAGGTTAAAACCTCAGCTAGGGCTCTGGGCTAAGGCTGAGCAGACTTGATCGAGGGTCACCACCTAGGTTGGGGCTCCGGCCAAGGCCGAGCGAACCTGACTGAAGGTCAAAACCTCGGTTGGGGGCTCTGGCTAAGGCCAAGCAGACCTGACCGAAGGTCACCGCCTCGGTTGGGGGTTCTTCTAAGGCCGAGTGAACCTGACCAAAGGTCAAAACCTTGGTTGGGGCTCTGGCTAAGGCTGTGGACATGATCAGAGGTCTTGGTTTCAAGATGAAGGCCGTGACAGAAGGCCGAAGGGGAACACAAAAGAGGAAGGAAGTTACTTCCACTGAAAGAGCTTCCTAGTGGAAGTAAGGGGGCTATGATATGGCCCAATTAATCACCCTGTAAGGTAAGAACACGTGGTATCCAAAGGAAGGACACTTTTCACCCACTTGATAGAGGTCGCAAGAATTCTAACCACGTAAACCACGTGAGGAGAAGATACCCGAATAGAGAATATTCCCCACAAGGGGAATAGCGCGTATTCGAGTAGGACTCGGGAAGGGAAAAAGGCGGACCTAAGGGGGACTCCCAAAAGAAACCCTAGCCCTAAGCACTATAAGAGAGGGCCCGAAAGGAGGGGAGAGGTAGGTCAACACTCACACCATTACTCTTGTGAAAATACTATTTCGCCGGTCTCTAACTTGAGCGTCGGAGGACTAACCCCAGAGATACCTCCGGGCCTCTGCCTTCTGTCCCTGTGTAGGTTTAGCTCCTCTGGCGGATTTCCGATCATAACACATACCTTTTTGAAGGGATTCGATGGATTCAGGAACCCATCGAAGGTCTTGGGAGTGTTGTAATTCTCATTAACAACATTGGCATATCCTAACCCTATGCTAGGACATGAGATCGTCTTCTGAAGCCTATTCGAGGTTGCAGATCCATGGTTCGGCGTTTGAATATACAATGGGGAACCTCTCTTTCTCTCTCTGAACCACATCGCATACCCCTTTCTTTCTGTCAATCACACACCTCTCTTCCCAGGTGGTTTCATGGGCCAAACCCTTTGTAGCTGAAATTGACCTTCCTCCCATCCAATTCAAGTGTTTTTCTTATTTAAATAAAAGCATGCGCTGTGTAGGCTAAGCACTACCATTGGATGGCATTGGTGTAGAAGATTTCTATGGGATTTGATTTCTCTGGTACTTTCTTTGATAGTAGAGCAGTGGGGAAGATGGTCTCTGCTTTACTGAATCCTTTAGTTGTGAAAGACAACTCTTCAGGATCAAGAACACTTGAGCAAGCTATGCTCATCAGTCATGACAATGTTTTCTGTTATTTTTTTCTTTCCTTTTCTACTACACAACTCCTTTTTGGTCGTTCATGGCGTTCTCCAGAAAAATAGGAGGAAGGAGAAGATGAAATCTCAGAAGAGCAGGTAACTCACGTATGATTGTCGTTCCTACTGCTCTCTATTTCCCATTTTCCAGGTAGAACAATTCTAACACATTCTTTATCCTGGAAACCTTATTTTATTTGTTCTCCTTTCCTTTCAATATCTTTGAAATCACTAATTCTATGAGCTTGGTCATGATGAGACCCGTATGCTTCTCTGCTCTTATTATTCAATATTTGCATGTGCTTTGGCTTTTATTTATTGGTGGTTTTATAAAAAAAAGTCTGAGTTCATCTGGCACTCAACTATGATGTAACTTTCTAGGAAGATACGGAATTGGTTAGTTCTGATAGTACCAACTGATATCCTGTTGATTTGTTTTTTTTTTTTTTTTTTTTTTTGAATGAGGGACTTGCATGAGTTAATATTTTCAGTTTTAGCCTGTTTGGAAGCTTCTCATCCACAATTTCTTTTGGGTTTGTCTAGTTGTAACCTAGGTAGGTTACAAAAGGCTTGTAACCCACTTTTAGTTACCTAAAAAGTCTTATAATGTGAAAGAAATGATTGGTTCAAGAAGATTCAAAAGGTAATTTCATGTGTTTATATTCCCAATAAAAACTTAAAAGTTGCTGCACCACTTTTTATGAAAAATTGTTTAAAAATGGTAGAAATGTAATTTTATCCTCAAATAGACCCATCACTACGTTTGGAATCTCAAATCTCAATTCCTTGTCCCTCTAAAGTCCAACGTGGGATTTAAAAAAAAAAAATTATACTAACCATTGGGTGATTGGGTCTATTGCTTTGAGTAAAGGTGTCCATTTCCAATTCAAGCGGGTTGGACTAATCAAGAGAAACGTGAAACGAACTTTTATCAATTTGAGTTTTTATCAAATCGGTAAAAAATTGAATTTAACCAGATCAAGAGAATCGAAACCATAAAAGACCTTATAACAACTTAAAAAAATTACTAAAAGAGAACATATTACTTACAAGAGGCCATTAAGTCAACTCAATAAAAATTGAATTGGTCTAAATTGAAATTGAACTTTGATTTCAATTTGGCCTAATACTAGATAAAATCTAGATCAAAGTGACCAAAATCAGAAATGGATCAAATCAATCACAAAAGCCTTATAATCAGTCATTCTAAAATAGTCTGGATAGGTATTACTATGGTCGATTTGGATCGAAATTGGTTTATTCAACCAATGATTTTAAACTCGAAATTGAGTATCAAAACAATCCCTCTAGTGATTCTAATTCTAAATTGACCATTCTAAAACTTCCGGAGTTGAATAGTTCATGACCAATTCTAATCCAGATCGGCTAATACCAGAATTTTAACTCAAAATCAAAGAATAAATTGGTCCCTAATGATTCTAGTCTGGATCATATCCGAATCAATCACAAAAATGCTAGAATTGACACTAAATTCTAAAAACCAATAGCCTAATCCCCAAAATCCTAGATATGCCATTCTATAATGATCAGAATTGGGATTGATTCGAACTAGCCAAATCAACTAGGGATTTTAAACTTGGAATTGGAGATCGAACTGATCATGGTTTCAAGTATTGGTCTGGGATCGATCGTATTGGCTGAGATCGATCCTCGATCTGGATCGGTTATCCGGATCGTTTCAGGGGTAAAATAGGTAAAAAGTAGTACCTTTTATAAAAATCAAGGGTAAAATAGACCGATACCCACCGATCCCATCCGATCTGGTTCGGTATAGAATCGGCATCGACAAAGACCGATATTGATACCGTCCCCTACATCCTTGGGACTGATTCCTATAAATTTTGATCCAATCGAATCAAAATCAGATAAAAAGAACCCTAGAATTGTCCTCAAATCTTAAGACCCATGATCTAGTCCTATAAACCTTATGATCGATTTTAAACACAGAATCAAAGATCAAATTAGTAGCTGCCAATATCAATCCAAATCCAAATCAAATTGGAATTGACAAGAATCAATCCCAAAACCCTTAGAATCAACCTATAAAATATATTATAAATACGAAATATCACATGTCATCATTGTAGTAGTACCAAGCCTACTATATTACTTTACGAAAAAAAAATACAATATTGCTATTTGTCATCTTTCTGGATTTTAACTTTCTTAAAAACACTAGCATATTTAATACAATTGATTTCTTTGAAGGGAGAAAAAGAGACATGATTAGAACTATCTTACCCACCTCATCTCTAATGCACAACAATAGAAATTATTGCAATATAGTTGATATATGAATTTCTGGGAAGAGGTTTTGTTTTCTAAATTTCATAAAACAAAACTGAAGTCCACCAAAAGTTTTAAACCCTAAAACCCATAAAAGCATTAGACATGTCGAGAAGAAAGAGAACCTTTACCTGACTCACTGGAGATGATCTTGCCAAACTTTATGCCATAAAAACCAAGAAAGGTAACAGAAAGACTCGCGAGGAAGAAGACGATCAGTTGGGGCTAGGGGTTGTTTGGGAAGAGTGTATTCATTCTCAAAATACCCCTTGTTTTGCCGTTTAAATCAAAGTAACGATTCAAAAAGTTGAGGTTGAATTTACTTTTTTGACCTTAAAAACAATCACAAAATGATAAAATAAATGGAACACAGTAATTTACTTTTTTGACCTTAAAAGCAATCACAAAATGAAAAAATAATGGGGATACAATAATTTAATTTTTTGACCTTAAAAGCAATCACAAAATGACAAAATAATGGGGACACAATAATTTAGGTTACAAGGTTTTTGTAACCGGGTAGGTTACATTTAGGGGCCGTTTGATTTTGTTTCAATTGTTTCTGTGTCTAGAAACAGCAGAAACGGTTTCTCTCGTTTCTGTTCCAAGAAACAATTTTTTTACCTCAAAAAAGTGTTTGATTTTTCTGTTTCAAGAAACGGTTTCTTATGCATGTATCATTAATTACAGTTATGCCATTAGAATTTTGACAAAAGGGAAGACATCATACATGATTAAAATGAAAAAACCCAATGTGATAGAGATTCAATAGGGAATATCTTTTTAAATGTCACATAAGTAAATAAAACATAGAGTTTTCTATTACGTAACATATACTCTAACAACTAACATAAAATCATTACTTCCCTATCGTCCTCAAATAAACTAGCATATCTTACTTTTAAATAACCATATCATCCTCAACAACTAACAAATATCCATATCATTCTCAAATAAACTCCCATATCTTACTTTTAAATCAAAATATCCATCAAAATCAACAAGCAAAGAAATATCCATGTCATCCTCAAAGAAATTCCCCTATCCTACTTTTAAATCAAACCATCCATCAATATCAAACAAATAAATATCCATGTTCTCAAATTTAAAAAGAAACCTATTGTTTTCAAGAAACTCCCAAATCCTACTTCAATGCTCTAATTATCCACATCCTTTTTTCAGCAACAACTTCTACAAATGATATTCTCCAAGCAGCACTATTGTGTATCTTTTGTTGAGCCTTCACCCACATCTCTTCTGTTAACTCTATCATGTTGTCCAACAATACCTGACACGCTTTGATGCTGTACATTCCATCTACTAGATTATTGACAGTTGGAAGAACTGGTCTGGAAGTGGGAGTACTACTACCCCCCGTTCCATTTTCCAGGCCACATATGAGCTGAAGTCATGTGCAGATTTGGTAATGATTTTTGTGGTACTCTTCTTCCTTCGGTCTGTGGGAGTTCTATCACGCTTCCGCTTTGTTGTAGAACGACTGACCACTTCATCAACATCTGTAGGCTCTATATCATCCAGACCTACTACATCTTCAGGGGAGTCATGTGTATCATTCTCATCCTCACAATCAAGATCAATGTCAATGGACTTTTGCTTCCCAGCAGTATGCTGAGATACTCCTCTATCTCCTCGAGCACTTGAGTCTGAGAAGACCTCTAACAACTCTGGCCACCATGGAAGTCCACTCTTTCGGAATTCGGTCCAATTTGGATTTGCCTATAATCCAAAATAATCGATATTATACACTGTTGGGAAAAATATATATATATATATATATATTGACTATTGCTTCAAGGAATGGATTACCTTTATAGTATTTTCCCAAACAGAATCTGCAGCTGTAGCAGTCCTGGTATTTGAATCCCATCCAAATCCCATAGTTTCGAGCAACCGCCTGAAACTAGTATAGTCACCTCGTAGCTTATTCATCTTATTACGCAGCTGCTCTTTTCGAAATGGACGTTGGAAAGTTGGTTCTAGTCCTGCTTTAATGTTATTCCACCAAACTTTACTGAATGTGGAGTTGGACTTTTGACCATTCCTTACATTATCAATCATTAAGTTGATAAATTTGTTCAATTCAGAAGCATTCCAAAGGATTGTGGTTGTGGTTGTGGTTATGGTTGTGGTTGGAGCAGGAGTAGGGTTTCCACTATATGACATATTGTCTACATAAAGGAAACATTAATCATGTTAAAGTCAAGAATCATCAGCTCACAATCGGATATGCATATTGAACATTCATAGACTGGCATTCAACAATGACAAAAGGAAATCTCTCAAAAGAAATAACCAAAATTTCCAAAGTGAGTGAAACAGTAGCAATAAAATGGAAACAAAATATCAGCAAGAATCCTATTTCCTACAACAAATATAAAAGATATTTTCTATATGGTATACTTTACACATCCAAATTTATATTGTTTTTATCACTTATTTTTTAAAAATCATTTGTGATAATAAATTATAGATTATAAATTATAATCGTTTGGTTGCTATTTGTTTAATAGTTTATATAATTAGAAATATGTTTGGCAAGTTCAATTCACAGAAAAATTTATCTAAACTGAAACTTCTATTGTACATCATGGAATTCCAAGTCACAACATTTCATTTTGGCATTCAGTCAAACACGTTTTGGGCACTATGGATCTTCACATATTGACCACAAATGTGAAGCAGAGGATTCAACAAAAATCAGTCACATAAGAAGTTGGTATTACCAAGCTATGTGTTTGTTCAATTTCTTCAGTGGAACCCCAAGTTTCACACGAGTTCAGGGCCCGTGAAGTTATGTGAAACTTGTGAAACGGGTCCTGAACTCGTGTGAAACTTGGGGTTCCACTGAAGAAATTGAACAAACACATAGCTTGGTAAAACCAACTTCTTATGTGACTGATTTTTGTTGAATCCTCTGCTTCACATTTGTTGTCAATATGTGAAGATCCATAGTGCCCAAAACGTGTCTGACTGAATGCCAAAATGAAATGTTGTGACTTGGAATTCCATGATGTACAATAGAAGTTTCAGTTTAAATAAATTTTTCTGTGAATTGAACTTGCCAAACATATTTCTAATTATATAAACTATTAAACAAATAGCAACCAAACGATTATAATTTATAATCTATAATTTATTATCACAAATGATTTTAAAAAATAAGTGATAAAAACAAATATAAATTTGGATGTGTAAAGTATACCATATAGAAAATATCTTTTATATTTGTTGTAGGAAATATGATTCTTGCTGATATTTTGTTTTCATTTTATTGCTACTGTTTCACTCACTTTGGAAATTTTGGTTATTTTTTTTGAGAGATTTCCTTTTGTCATTGTTGAATGCCAGTCTATGAATGTTCAATATGCATATCCGATTGTGAGCTGATGATTCTTAACTTTAACATGATTAATGTTTCCTTTATGTAGACAATATGTCATATAGTGGAAACCCTACTCCTGCTCCAACCACAACCATAACCACAACTACAACCACAATCCTTTGGAATGCTTCTGAATAGAACAAATTCATCAACTTAATGATTGATAATGTAAGGAATGGTCAGAAGTCCAACTCCACATTCAGTAAAGTTGGGTGGAATAACATTAAAGCAGGACTAGAAGCAACTTTCCAACGTCCATTTCGAAAAGAGCAGCTGTGTAATAAGATGAATAAGCTACGAGGTGACTATAATAGTTTCAGGCGGTTGCTCGAAACTACGGGATTTGGATGGGATTCAAATACCAGGACTGCTACAGCTGCAGATTCTGTTTGGGAAAATGCTATAAAGGTAATCCATTCCTTGAAGCAATAGTCAATGGATAAATATATATATATATATATATTTTTTCCCAACAGTGTATAATATCGATTATTTTGGATTATAGGCAAATCCAAATTGGACCGAATTCCGAAAGAGTGGACTTCCATGGTGGCCAGAGTTGTTAGAGGTCTTCTCAGACTCAAGTGCTCGAGGAGATAGAGGAGTATCTCAGCATACTGCTGGGAAGCAAAAGTCCATTGACATTGATCTTGATTGTGAGGATGAGAATGATACACATGACTCCCCTGAAGATGTAGTAGGTCTGGATGATATAGAGCCTACAGATGTTGATGAAGTGGTCAGTCGTTCTACAACAAAGCGGAAGCATGATAGAACTCCCACAGACCGAAGGAAGAAGAGTACCACAAAAATCATTACCAAATCTGCACATGACTTCAGCTCATATGTGGCCTGGAAAATGGAACGGGGGGGTAGTAGTACTCCCACTTCCAGACCAGTTCTTCCAACTGTCAATAATCTAGTGGATGGAATGTACAGCATCAAAGCATGTCAGGTATTGTTGGACAACATGACAGAGTTAACATAAGAGATGTGGGTGAAGGCTCAACAAAAGATACACAAGAGTGCTGCTTGGAGAATATCATTTGTAGAAGTTGTTGCTGAAAAAATGATGTGGATGATTAGAGCATTGAAGTAGGATTTGGGAGTTTCTTGAAAACAAAAGGTTTCTTTTTAAATTTGAGAATGACATGGATATTTGTTTGTTTCATATTCATGGATGATTTGATTTAAAAGTAGGATAGGGGAATTTCTTTGAGGATGACATGAATATTTCTTTGCTTGTTGATTTTGATGGATATTTTGATTTAAAAGTAAGATATGGGAGTTTATTTGAGGATGATATGGATATTTGTTAGTTGTTGAGGATGATATGGATATTTAAAAGTAAGATATGCTAGTTTATTTGAGGATGATATGGAAGTAATGATTTTATGTTAGTTGTTAGAGTATATGTTATGTAATAGAAAACTCTATGTTCTATTTATTTATGTGACATTTAAAAAGATATTCCCTATTGAATCTCTATCACATTGGGTTTTTTCATTTTAATCATGTATGATGTCTTCCCTTTTGTCAAAATTCTAATGGCATAACTGTAATTAATGATACATGCATAAGAAACCGTTTCTTGAAACAGAAAAATCAAACACTTTTTTGAGGTAAAAAAATTGTTTCTTCGAACAGAAACGAGAGAAACCGTTTCTGCTGTTTCTAGACACATAAACGATTGAAACAAAATCAAATGGCCCCTAAGTGCATCTGTCATTGAGAAACAATTTTCTACTTCTTCAGTACAGAGACAATGTGCATTCGGGGTTGAGGGAGAACAAGATGAAGCAATCTTAAGCTGGACTCATTTCTGAAAAGGGGTTTTCACCAGGAAAAAAAAAAAGACAAAAAATCATTCAACCGAAACCTCAGTTGAAGCTGAAACAACACACGAGAATGACAAACCAGCACGAAGAGATGAAATAGAATATCAACCCTAGTTAAAATAACAAGAAAGACCCAAATGGCAAAACTGAAAATGGAAGCCAATCGGAACCCAATTTGCATTCAAATGCACTCTCCACTGAAAGTATGAAGCGTCGACAAGAAAAAAAGAAGAAAAAAGACGGAGAAGTCCAAACTCCCCGGAAATGAAAGTAGAACAAACGAGGAATTTCAGAAAAGGAACTGAGAATGACCAGAAAACATACCTTTGGGAGAGATTTTCTTCTTGAAGGTGTCCATGGTTACACAATACCTCGAAAAGATGAAAAACCAGCGCTTGAAACTTCAAATGGAGAGCAACGAAGCCGTAACAGTATCAGATCTCCAATTCTCTTTCTCACTCTCTTTCTCTCTTTTCACAGCAGCAAGAGCCTGACCTCTGGAAGAGCGTGCAAGTATCTTTTCGTATCGAACGGCGATCTCCAAGTAGCCGTTGTAATTAGTAAGTCGCAAATACCATTATACTTTCCTTATATACTGAATGCTACCTAAACTAAGGAGTAATGGACATTGGATTCGCTGAAAATGATTGCTTACTTCGCGGGCCAAACTAATAATTGTTCCACAACAAAACAGTTTCCCATGTGCCAATTTATTCATGGAAAACTACTTTATGCCTGTAAAAAACCTGACGTGAACTCTAAGCAATGATGACTTCTCAAATTTTTTTCTTTAAATAAAAATTCCAGTTCTGTAAGCTCAATTGCTGTCTTGTTTAAATGGCATATCAAGAATGACACCTCTGCTTTAAGCTTAGGGTTTAAAACTTTATATAAAAACAGAAACTAGAATTCTATTCAATCTGAACTCTCTAAACTTGTAATAAAGTTCCATAGATAAATAACTAAAAAGCTCACTTAAACAGATCCCAGGAGTAGGATGGGTTCCACAATTGATAGACCTCAATCTAATTTAATTGTAAAACAAGATAATTTCCTAATTAATAGCTGATGGACCCCACTATTAATACTAACTAGTAATTAAAATACTAATTTCTTATTCAGAATTAACCTAGAAATTAAGGCCCAACCTAAACCTACATTAAATTCTGACCAAATTTAAACCATGCTTGCTCTAGGATTTTTGTAGTGTAGGTCTTTGAATGCTCTGGTAAAGAAGGTGATATGATTCAGATTGGAGGAACTAAAAAAGCCAATGGTAGGCCTAAAATGACTCAGGGAGAAGTGGTGAGGGAAGACATGCATAGCTTAGGAAGAGTAACTAGTATGGCTTTGAATAGAGTTGATTGGAGAAAGAAGATCCATATAGCTGAGCCCATTAAGTTGGGATAAGGCTTGAGTTGTATTGAGTTGAGCAGTGGAAGGTACAATTATGAGGTGAGCGAGACAAGCTACCTCTGCCATGAATGCAACTGGAACCTTTTCATAACATTAAAGAATGGTATGTGAAAGAAAGAATTCGTGATTCATTTGCTCTTTTTTTTGTTTGATCTGTTTCATTTTTTTTTCACCTCTTGATGTCTTTTTTACATACAACCTCAAATAATTCCCCCCCTCCCTTTCTCTCTTTTTCCTGTAAACAGTATTCCAAATCTTTTGTAGGATAGAGTGTGGGCCAGAAACTTGAATTCAAAGAGGGGTTTGATGTTGCAGTAGCAAAAGTTGTTGCAGAAATGAGAGTTTTAGGTATATTGTAGAATACCTCTATTGTTGATTTCTTTCATTTATTTGTAAATGTTTAGTTGGTACTTAAATTTTGGTTGCTGACATTGTGTTTCCTACTTCCCCTATCAGTTGAGTACTACTTACCTCTAGGCACAAGTAGTTAGGTGGCCACCAATCCGATCATACAGGAAGAACAATTTTCAACCCAAGAAGACAGAGGCTGAAGCCGCTGGGATCTATGTGAAAGTGAGCATGGATGGAGCTCCTTATCTCAGAAAGATTGATCTCAAGTTCGACAAGGGATACCCAGAGCTCCTCAAGGCCTTAGAGGACATGTTCAAGTTTAAGATAGGTAAGATTCACAACCATCACATCTGTTGATGATCCACAAATATGATCCTATTTCTTGATCTTGATGGTTGGGATAATTATCATGTATTGATGTAACTAACTGTGATTTTATAGGTGAGTACTCAGAAAGAGAACGATACAATGGTTCAGAGTATGCATCAACTTATGAAGAAAAAGATGGTGACTGGATGTTGGTTGGAGATGTTCCATGGAATATGTTCATCTGCTCCTACAAGAGACTCAGAATCATGAAAGGATCAGAGGCCAGAGGCATGGGTTGTGCATA
This sequence comes from Macadamia integrifolia, assembly GCF_013358625.1. Classification (NCBI taxonomy): domain Eukaryota; kingdom Viridiplantae; phylum Streptophyta; class Magnoliopsida; order Proteales; family Proteaceae; genus Macadamia; species Macadamia integrifolia. The sequence continues at coordinate 31,952,631 of NC_056567.1, read as the reverse complement.
AAGAAAAGGTTGCGTACATTTGTCCCTCCTAGACCTTGCAGTAACGGGAGCCTCGTACAATGGTTGTTCTTTTTACTCTTTGAATCTCTCTCTAATGTTTCTCACTTAATTTAATCTTTATTTGAGGGAGTATCAAGCCTAATGTAATCACATTTTTAAAACATTATTTCCCACCATATGTGATGAGCACATTTATGTGTGAAATCTAGTGTAGTAAAACATGCATTTTACATATTTAGAGTGGAGTTACCTTGGGTTTTACTCTCTTTTTGCAGGTTTTATATTTTCGAGGCCTTAAGGACTATCGGGTGCTATATCTCCAATTTTACATGTAAAGAGGTCCTATTTATTTTCATGGTTGCGAAGAGGATGAAATTCTGAGCAGATGGACGTGTTCAATTGCAAGTACACATTCGTTTGGTCAACCGTACAAATGATTATTCTTTTCGGGTCAGAAAAAAAATAATGGATCAGAACTGAACCGAGATGTAGAACTAGCCCATCTGCATATGTCCCAAGGGTATAAGGAATATTTCAAATGCTAACAAGGATCAATGGACCACATCCTTAAGTGATTGAAGATTTGTTTTTGGTAACAACAACTACCTAGCGTAGTTGGTGAGTTGTGGTGTGCAAAATCCCTTGCTTATTAAGAGGTCTCAAGTTCGAACCTCTTAGCTGTCATTTTATTGAGATTTTTTTTTTAGAAGAGCCAAAGGGGGTTTCTTGTGCAAGAAGAGAGAGAAAATAGAAAAAGGGAGAAAAAATATGAAGAAAAAGGCAAGAAAAACCATGGGAGATCTCTCTCCACACGTCTTCTCTCTTCTCTCTCCTCCACTTCATCAACAATATAAAAAAAATCTTTTTATTTTAGAAGCTAAAATCGTTAGCTTCCCTCCCCCATTCTCTATATAATAGATTAACACAAGGGGAGGAGACACTTCATTCTTCTTCTAGGGTTTTTTCTTAGTTACTTTGTCTCTTTCTCTAGCTCTAGTTCTAGATTTATGCTTTAAACACTTTTGTAAGTTTTTTTTATTCAATTAATGCAAGAACTTTTGTTTTTGATTCAGTCTTTTATTTTTGTTGTTTAAACAATTGAAGTTGTAATTTTCAAGTTCTAGTTTTAGGCTTAGTTCTAGGTGACAAGAACAAGCTATGAAGTATATCTTTCAAGTTCAATTTTTTTCTTCAGATTTGTTTTCTCTAGTACTATAAATTTCAGATTTGTTTATTCCAGATTTGATTTTTAGTACTGGTAGTATCTCAAATCGATCAAGTTTTCAGTTCAAGGGTTGAAGTTCAAGTAAGTAGGCTCCTTTAGTAGTCTTCTCTCCCCCTCTCATTCCCTCTTCTGATTACCCTTTCTTTCTTAATTTAGGATTTTAATTTCAGTCGTTACATTATTGCTATCCCTTTCCCCAAGGTTCATGGCTAGTGTATGTGTTGGCTTTGCCCCTCCTAGCCATAGAACCATCATTTTATTGTTTTTATTTTAATTGTCTCCCTTTTCCTAAAACTAAGTAGAGTAACCCTTGTAAGAGTGACTCTCTGGTCAAGTAGGGAAGCTCGTATTATGATGCATCCCTTGGGCTAAGTAGAGAAACCTACTTGTGAGTCTCTCTCTAGCTTTATCTTTTTTTTTTTTTTTTTTTTTTGTTTCAGCATTTTTTTCCTTCATTGCTTTTTAATTGCATGGGGTGTTTATTTTTAGCTATTTATTTATTTTATTTTAATTACGTGGCTTGCGTGTTTAAATTCTTAGATGACAAATGGTTAGGACGTTATTTTAGATACATATGTTTAGGACGGTAATTAGAATTAGATCACAATCATTAATCGGTTCACTTTCGCATTATTAAAAGAAGAAAACAAATAAAGTGGCTGCTCTCCCTGTGTTCGACCCGTAGCTACATTGATCCGTATGCTTGCAGTTACATTTTAAAATCTCAAATAAGTTTTTGGCGCCGTTGCCAGGGAGACAGTTTCATGTTATATTTCGCTTTCTTTTGGTAAATCGGAGTGCTTTGTTTGCTTTGTTTTGTTTTTCTTTTTTTTATTGAATTCCTGAGAAGAACAAATTACAATAATAGTTGTATTGGTGGAGGTCACCATGCCTCACAGTATGATAAAAATAGGTTTTGCCCTGTAGCAGTACTTAGGAATTGACCTGAGTAACCTCGGATCCCTGCCGATAAGCTCCCAAAAGGCCAAAAAAAAAAATCAAAAGAAAAAATCAAAAAAAAGAAAAAATCGTAAAAAAAAGTTTTTCTATCCATTCTTTTGTGCTTGTCTTACTCTAGTTGTGGGTAGTTTTCTATTGCATGTGTGTTAGGTGGGTATGTAATACTAAGAATCGATTAGAAAGAAGAGATCCAACAAGTAGTGACCCTATACGTTTGCTCTCTTTTAAACCTTTTAATATGGGAGACCAACATCAAAACCTTTCACCTAAATCTCTAAAAGATAGGTTCTACCCTGCTAGAACAGCCCAACCTTCCTGCATAGTTCTATCACAAGCCCAGGGCAATAATTTTAAACAATAATTTTAGACTCAAATCTCAATACATAACTATGTTGCCCCACTTCCATGGGTTGAACTCTGAGGATGCATACCAATTTCTAAGAGAATTTGAAGAGGTATGTGTTTTAATTAAGATCCAACAACTTTATGATGATGCTGTTAAGCTTAAGTTTATCACTTTTGCATTAAAAGACCAAGCTAAGAAGTGATTGTATGGGTTACCTACAAATTTCATAATCTCATGGGAACAGTTCACATTTGTCTTCCTTAAGAAGTTTTTCCCAACTCACAAGACCAATAAGCTTAGAAGTGATATTCTTCAGTTTAGGCAAAAGCCTAGTGAATCATTTTCTAATCTTATGGAGAGATTCAAGGACGTACTCTAAGAATGCCCTCACCATGGCCTAGACTTATGACATTTATGTCAAATAATTTATGAGGGTATTGATTACTCGACTAAACAAATGATAGAGTCTATGTGCTCTAAGGGATTCACATCATTTACAGATGAAGGAAAGGCACGAGAATTCTTACTTGACTTAGCTGAAAAAACTCGTGAGTGGGAATCAACCCAAGAGAGTGAAAGAACCATATGAAGAAAATGATATTTTGTGGATGTGATAGTAGCCAAGGAAGCCCATTTGCATAGCCTAATCAAGAGAATTGAAGTTATTGTTCCTAGAGAGCCGTCATCAGTCAATTTGGTTAAGATTTGTACTTGGTGCCAGTCCCCTGGACATGTCATAGAAGAATACCCCAACACCTCTGGGGGCACTTCTAATGATAGTGTTAATGTAATACCCTGCTTCTTAAACCCGGTCTGATTTCGCGGTTGAACCGGTTTAACCATGCAGGAACCGAGCCAGAGGAAATTAGAGCGGGTTCCTTATGGGCTATGATGGCACGGGTGACCTTAAACACCGGCTGGCCCGACAAGTCCGAGCCAGTGCCAGAAGAGACGGGAGTGCCCAAACCGTGTACGTGCACCTACCATAAGGCTATGTACGGATAAAACAGGTATTATATCCGTATTTTAAGGTATATACGTATGCTACATCGTAT
>NC_056567.1:31874267-31946191 GCF_013358625.1 Macadamia integrifolia | reverse complement strand
CTAATTCCTTTGGGAATTTGTACATACTTCTGCCTGTTGATTACGTTTCTAAATGGACAGAAGCCATACCTTGTAAATCTAATGACCACAAAGTGGTGGTCCAATTTCTCAAAGAAAATATTTTTTTCCGCTTTGGTGCACCACGTGCAATAATGAGTGATAGGGGTACTCATTTTTGTAATTGGCCTTTTGAGGCCTTAATGAAAAAGTATGGGATTACCCATAAGTTATCTACCCCTTATCACCCCCAAACTAGTGGCCAAGTGGAGGTGTCTAATAGGCAGATCAAACAAATCTTGGAGAAAACTATTAATCCCAATTGTAAGGATTGGTCTCTTAGTGTCATTGATGCCCTGTGGGTCCATCGGACTGCATTCAAGACCGACCTTGGTTTGTCTCCCTACCGTTTGGTGTATGGGAAAGCTTATCACTTACCAATTGAGAGTTGGAGCATAAGGCCTTTTGGGCCATCAAGAAGCTCAACTTTGATTTGTCTGGTGTGAGAATTCATCGTAGGCTCCAACTATCTGAGTTGGAGGAACTTAGGAATGATGCCTATGAAAGTTCTAGGATTTATAAGGAAAAGACTAAAGCTTTCCATGATAAGCACATTTTGCATAAATCTTTTGCAATTGGTGATAAGGTCTTATTGTACAACTCTCGATTGTATCTTTTCCCTGGTAAGCTTAGATACCGATGGGATGGCCCTTTTATTGTCCATAATGTATATCCCCATAGGGCTGTGGAGATTCTGAATCTAAGAACAGGGGTAATTTTGAAGGTTAATGATCAACATTTGAAACCGTTCCTCAAGTTTCCTAATATTGGTAGTGAAGAGGTCATGGAACTCTATGAACCTCTTTATATTAATGATTAACTTTTAATCAGGTATGACCCCCTTACATTGTCTTCACTTTTAATTCTTTCCATGCATTGAGGACATTGCATGACTTAAGTGTGGTGGAGGGAAACCAGTTTTTGCTTTTTTCACTTTGTTTTAATTGTTTTCATTTTTATTTTTTTGAGCTTGCTAAAGAATGAAGTCCTACTTTGGATTTTGGCTAATGATCATACCATTCGGTTGCTTAATGTATGAAAATAAAAGTTTTGATTAAGGTACCCATTTTGAACGTTTAAAAACCCTGTTGAGAAGAAAGAAACAAGCCTGTGTTTTGAGATGGGACTTTCTTTTAAAAAATAAGAGATCCCTGTTTCATGGTGTTGGACTAGATGTAAATATGTGGGTTCCTTGTACTTTTGATTTGGAGTTGAGATATTCTTTTTAATTTAGCATGAGTAAACATATGCTCAATTTTAAATGAAATGTAAAATGTGGTATAAAGAAGAATAAGAGTTGATTCCCTTGGAGCTAAACAGGTCATTGCGCCTTAGGAAGCGTGGTGTCTTGATCAAAATTCCTTGGGAGGAAACTTCTGAAGGAACTCTAGCATCACTGTCTTTGTGGACATATATAAAAAACGAAGCTACATAGTAACTTACGTGTCTAGTGTTTGCTCCACCATGTTATTCATGCCAAAAGTAGTGGAGTAGAATAGAGTTTATTAAGCGAAAAAAGGAGAAAAAATGTGCAAATGTCATTAATGCTTGGTAATATGTTTGGTTAAAAACACTCCAATGCCTTAGTCATTGATTCCCTATTCTTCACAAGTGGTTTTGCCTTAAGATACGGATGTTTTGGAAGAGACGAAGTGAGTTCCAAATTAAGAAATATGCTAGTGCATGGAATTGATAAAGGGTAATAAATTTCAAGTGTGGGGGTCCCTTGTAAGAGGAATTATCTTTGCTCCGGATCGGTATGGCCCTTACCTTTAGCCAAGATTAGGATTTGTTTCTTCTGAATTTTGGGTGTATATTCACTACAAACGCCCATGAGACACAACTCGTTCACTAGGGGTGACCTAGGGGTTTAAAGGATTGTTGCACATGCTAAGTATAACCATGATTCCTACGAAAGTGAGTTAGGTTTTTTATTTTTATTCTTTTTCTTTTTGTTTTGCTCGAGGACTAGCAAAATTTAAGTGTGGGGGAATTCTGATGAACACATTTATGTGTGAAATCTAGTATAGTAAAACATGCATTTTACATATTTAGAGTGGAGCTACCTTGGGTTTTACTCTCTTTTTGCAGGTTTTATATTAGGCCTTAAGGACTATCAGGTGCTATATCTCCAATTTTACACGTAAAGATGTCCTATTTATTTTTCATGGTTGCGAAGAGGATGAAATTCTGAGCAAGATGGACATGTTCAATTGCAAGTACACATTCGTTTGGTCAACTGTACAAGTGATTATTCTTTTCGGGTCAGAAAAAGAATAATGGATCAGAATTGAACCGAGATGCAGAACCAACCCATCTGCAGTTGTCCAAAGGGTATAAGGAATATTTCAAATGCCAACAAGGATCGATGGACCACATCCTTAAGTGATTGAAGATTTGTTTTTGGTAACAACAACTACCTAGCATAGTTGCTGAGTTGTGATATGCAAAATCCCTTGCTTATTAGGAGGTCTCAAGTTTGAACCTCATAGGTACCATTTTTTTGAGGTTTTTTTTTAGAAGAGCCAAAGGGGGTTTTTTGTGCAAAAAGAGAGAGAAAATAAGAAAAGGGAGAAAAAATAGGAAGAAAAAGGAAAAAACATCTGTGGGAGATCTCTCTCCACACGTTTTCTCTCTTTTCTCTCCTCCACTTCATCAACAAGATAAAAAAAAAATATTTTTTTAGAAGCTAAAATCCTTAGCTTCTGTCACACCCCGTTCACACAGAATCGGATCAATGACCGAGTTAACTTCGGTTAACCTAAACCTGCAAGGATCATCTGATATAGTACCCGCGGCCATTACATACCCACATCTAAGATAAGTGTGCAAAAGTTCAGCGAAAGACTTAAATTACCTGTGAATATCCCCAATATACTTGATACCCAAATTGTAGTATATAGATAAATACATGTGAGCCCGTAGGCATGATATTTACACAAAAAGAATAACAATTTATGTATCAAGTACACAAAAAGGGAGGTCATCAAAAGAATAAAAAAGTAAAATCCTGTACGGTGTCATTACTGCAGTCTCGCAGCACAGCCCTCGCACGTGCAATCAGCACCGTGCCCATACTCCTCGGGGATCTACCAATCCTCACCAAGAAACTCAACTGTGGGGCCCGAACCTTCATCTTCAGGCTGGTGATCTGTAAAATCATCTAAAAGAGGTGCGCATGTGGGATGAGCTCACTAGCTCAGTAAGTGAAAAGAAATACCACACAACAATCACATCCATATGCACTATATGCTATGCAATTCATTTTAAATCTTATCCACCTAAACAACATTCTTAGTCTTTGGTTTTGTGCTACTACAACCACAGTGCGCATATGCCTCGGGTACGAGCCGCGAACTCCATCCCGTGATACGCCCATAAGGTTGTCGGAGAAGACCCACCGTGAGTATTCAAAAAATTAAAGCATACTGACCACCAACTCTCAACATAAAAGTAAATGACAGAAAGTAAAGGTGCTGACTCCAGCAATTTAAAAGCAGTACGATTGACCCTCTTGAATATACCACTGAGGTTGCCGACTATCCTAATGACCATCCGGGCATATGTCTAACCGCCACAGTGACCCGACAACCACGACCATTGCTCCCCCCAAGTGATAACCCAACACCTCAACCCCTGTTGGAAAGGGTCGTAGTAAGGGGAAATGATAATCCTAAACCGCATGCTCCTATATGACATAGCACGATTGTATAGTGCCACTGCGTCCCATTCCATGGGCCACCAATGCACTCGTTTCTAAGCCGACTGCGGTGTTTAGTATAGTAATGCATCATAGACCGTAATCCCATCACTCATCACATAAGCACATCAATCATTTAACATTGAGAATGTAAAACAAAACACACATATCATAATCATATGAGGATGACTAATCTACATATAATTTGCATGATGACATGGCTAGTCTAGATACAATTGAATGATGCCAAACAAGCATTAAAATAAAGTCAAACGTCCTCTCCCCACTTACTTGTTGGGTACAAAAGCTCACGTTCGGTACAGGTGAGATCCGGGTGAGAAACGTAAATTCTAGTGGAACCTATCATAAGCGAATGGGGTTAGCATTTCACCACCTTGGGGTCAAAACTAACAAGATTTGATATTTAAATCATGTTTAAAATCATAAAAGAAGGTTGTCTATTCATTTTGGGTCCATTCGGACACAAAAATCATGTTGGGGGGCTACGAGTGGGCCAGACAGCCCGCCTGTCTTCGCCCACCTGACTTCTCAGGTGGGTGGGCTCACCCACCGGTCATCTCAGGTGGGCGGGTTCGTCCATCGGTCCTTGCCCGCCGGTCTTCTCAGGCGGGCAAGGCTTGTCCACAGTCTAACTGGCGGGCACCCTCAGGCGGGCGGGTTTGCCCGCCTATCCTCGCCCACTAGTGGGATTCGAGGGGCTACCCTCTCAGGCGGGCGGCTTTGCCCACCTGTGGGGGCGAAAATTTACCTTCTTGCTTGAAATGTTCCCCAACCTTGGGGGAAACCAAATGAGGCTGTTCCAATCACATTTTTCACACATCTAAGGTCTTATAAGGTGATTCTAACCTAGATCTAAGTTAGATTTAAGGATTGAAACACCATCTTACCTTCTTTGCTCAAGAACTCTTTCAAAACCCCAAAATCACCTCTTAGCTTAAGAAATCACCAATACTTCTCAATCTTGTAAACACTTCTTTAAATCTTCAAAATCAACACATAGACCATCTATTAAACCTTAGATTCATCATCTCAAGTGGGATCACAAGATCTCAAGGAACTCTACCCAAATCAAGGGTTTCACTTGGGGTTTGGTGAAAGTTTGAGAAGCATATCCTTTGCTCACCTCAAATCGTAGATCTCGTGTTGGGGATCACTTTTTCAACGTCGGAATTAGAAGATCAAACCTCAACGTCACTTAAATCCATTTCTTCCTCCTCTTTCTTTCCCTTTCTTCTTCTTCGTTCTCTTTCCTTCCTTTCTTTTCTCTCACCTCTTTACTCTTCTCACCAACTCCTTAATGCAATAAATGAGAAAAGGAGAAACATAATAAGTGCTATTTATACTTTAAAATATCTAGTAACCACATGGGTGGGTCACTCAGGTGGGCGGATTTGCCCACCTGTGACCGCCCATCTGTGGATCGAAACTTAGCCAAGTGAGATTTCGATGGAATTCGACTCTCGGCACAAGGTATATTATACGTATACCCTTTAGGATACGGTTACATACCAATATTACCCGTATATGGCCTTATGATACGTGCATATACACAGCTTGGGTACATCCGTCTCCTCTAGCACTGACTCAAACTTGTTTGGTCAACCTGTGTTCAAAGTCACCCTTGCCATCATGATCCATAAGGAACCTGCCTTAACCCTCTCTGGTTCAGGTCTTGCATGGTCAATTGTGTAATTAAACAAGGTCTTAAAAGTAGGGTATCACATTTACCCCCCCTTTTTGAAAATTTTGTCTTTGAAATTGGCGTACCTAGTTGTTCGAAAAGATAAGGGTACTTGGCTTGGATTTCATCCTCTTTCTCCCAAAATACTTCTTCAAGTGAATGATTAGCCCATCGCATCGAGGAAATGGAGCGATTGCGAAGGGTTTTCACTTTTCAGTCCAAGATTTCAGTTGACTGTTCTCTATAGGTCATATCAGCTTCTAGATATTCTGGTTCCACGGGTAATACATGCGATGGATCGTGAACGTATCGCTTCAGCATGGATACATGGAATACATTATGAACATTTCTGAGCAAAGGTGGAAGAGCAAGCATTTAGGCTACTGAGCCAACCTGAGTTAAAATCTCAAATGGGCCAATGTATCTCGGCTCAACTCACCCTTTCTATCGAACCTATGCAACCCTTTAGTAGGAGAAATATTGAGAAACACCTTTTCTCCTGCTTAAAACTCAATGTCTTTCCTGCGGGTGTCTGCATAACTCTTTTGACGTGACTGAGCTACCTTAATCCTTTATCGAATAACATCGACCTTGTCACATGTCATCTATATCATTTCGGGTTCTAACATTCGACGTTTGCCTACTTTATTCCGATGAAGAGGAGTTCTACACTTCCTACCATATAATGCCTCATATGGAGCCATCCCAATTGTAGCTTGGTAACTGTTGTTATAGGCAAACTCTATAAGGGGTATATATTCTTCCCAACTACCACACATTTCCATTGCACATGCCTTGAGCATGTCTTCTAATATCTGTATGGTTCGCTCTGACTGACCATCAGTCTGTGGGTGGAAAGCAGTACTCAAGTTCAATTGTGATCCCAAAGCATGCTGGAAACTTTTCTAAAATCTGGAAGTGAACCTTGGGTCCCTATCTGACACAATGCTCACTGGCACTTCATGCAAGCGCACTATGTTATCCATATAAAGTTATGCTAACTTGGCCATAGAGAATTTGGTCTTGATGGGAATGAAATGAGCAGTCTTAGTAAGCCGATCAACTATTACCCAAATCGCATCCATCCCCTTAGGTGTGTATGGTAGTCCGGTGACAAAGTCCATCGTAATCCTATCCCACTTTCAGTTTGGTATTGAGAGTGGCTGAAGAGTACCATAAGGTTGATGCCTCTCAACTTTTACTTTTTGGCATGTAAGACAAGTCGCCACATATAGGGCTATTGTGATTCTCATGCTTGGCCACCAGTAGTTTTGTTTAAGGTCCTTATACATCTTTGTACTTCCTGAATGGAGTGAGTACTCGGAGCTATGTGCTTCCTACACTATCTTGTCTTGTATCTCCAAATCATCAGGCACACACAACCTACATCGAAACAATAATGCCCCGTCACTGGCTAAAATGAAATCAGGGTCGTTTATTATTTGATCTTGAATCTTAATTCTGATCCATTGCAACTCAGGGTCCAAAGGTTGTTTCATTATCACCTCTTGCCTAATAGACGGATGCACCTGTAGAGCGGCCAGGGATACAGTCAACCATTTAAGGTTTTCTAGTTGATGTTCAAGCTCTAAGGTTGCTCCTTCATATAAGAGGGTTTCATCCATTAGCATTGCCTCTTGTACGAGTGGTGGGCTGACTGCTAAGTATGAGAGTGACACAGTCTGTGCCTTTCGACTCAACGCATTTGCCACTACATTAGCCTTGCCAGGATGATACTGAATGTCGCAGTCATAATCCTTTATGAGCTCGAGCCATCTCCTCTGCCTCATGTTCAAATCTCTTTGGGTGAAAAAGTACTTAAGGCTTTTGTGATCACTGTATATCTCGCATTTCTCCCCATACAAATAATGTCGCCAAATCTTTAGGGTAAAAATGACTGCGGCTAGTTCCAAGTTATGAGTGGGGTAGTTCTTCTCATATTCCTTTAGCTGTCGAGATGCATACACTATCGCCTTACTGCGTTGCATGAAAACACAACCCAACCCGACCTTAGAAGCATCAGTGTAGACTTTCATTCCACCTGTGCCTTTAGGGATGGTCAACACAGGGGATGACACTAGCCTTTTCTTCAATTCCTGAAAACTCTTCTCACATTCCTCTGTCCATTCAAATTTTACCCCCTTTTTGGTTAACTTGGTCATTGGTGTTGAGATTCGAGTGAAATTCTCAATGAAGCGCTGGTAGTATCCAGCCAAACCTAAGAAACTTCTAATTTCAGTAACGTTCTTAGGGCTTTCCCACTCTACTACTGCTTTCACCTTATCAGGATCCACCTCGATTCCGTCCTTAGACACTACGTGTCCCAGGAATCCAACTTGCTCAAGCCAAAATTCACATTTATTGTATTTGACAAACAATTGTTGTTCTCTCAGCCTCTGTAATACCATCCTCAGGTGTTAAGTGTGCTCCTCTTCTGTCTTAGAGTAGATCAAGATGTCATCAATAAAAATAATTACCCATTTGTCAAGGACATCGTGAAATACTCGATTCATTAAATCCATAAATGTTGTCGGTGCATTGGTTAACCCAAAAGATAACACTAGGAACTCATAGTGACCATACCGAGTCCTGAAAGCTGTCTTGGGTATGTCGCCGCTCTCTATCTTGAGCTGATAATAGCCTGATCTAAGGTCTATCTTTGAAAATACCTTTGCACCTTGTAGTTGGTCAAACAAATCATCAATGTGTGGCAATGGATACTGGTTCTTAATGGTTAGCTTATTCAATTCCCGGTAATCGATGCACATACGCAAGCTGCCATCCTTATTTATGACAAACAATACTAGGGCACCCCAAGGTGAAACACTTTGGCGAATAAACCCCTTCTCCAATAATTCTTGCAACTGTGTCTGTAACTCCCTCAATTCGGCTGGTGCCATCCTGTATGGAGCTTTAGACACTGGAGCTGCTCCAGGAATCAAGTCTATGGTAAATTCCAACTCAAGTCTATGGTAAATTCCAACTCCATCAGGCGGTAGATACATCAGATCATCTGGAAAGACATCGGAAAATTCTTTAACCACCTTTACCTCTTCTAGAGGTGTAACCTTTGCATCAACATCAAGTACCGATGCTAAGTAACCCTGACATCCACTTTTCAATAACTTTTCCACTTAAAGAGTAGAGACGAGGACCTTTCTAGCCCGTTTCATTTTATCTGCTTGGTATACCAATTCTTTCATTTCATCATCTGTCACCCTAATTAATTTTTCGACACACATCACATTTGCTCGATGGGCCGACAACCAATCCGTAACCAATATAACATCAAAATTCTACATATTGAATTTGATGAGTTGTGCATCCAATTTCTTTCCATTGATTTCGACTGGGCATTGCCCATACACCTCCTTCAACCGTGTAACTTTGCTTGTAGGCATACTAACAATCATCTCATGATCTAGTGTTCTGGGTGACATACCAAGTTTCTCAGCAAATCTCTTAGATGTGAATGAGTGTGTGGCTCCTGAATCAAACAAGACATAGGCTGGTATACCCGATATAGGTAGAACACCTAGTGCAACAATGCATATAAGTACAGCAGGTCATCAAAATTTAGTATAAGGAAAAATCTTAAATTAAAATGTACTTGCTACCACTTCTGTGCTGGCCTTAGCTTCCTCAGCTGATAAGGCATACATTCTCCCTTGTGGTTGATTCCCCCGAGTTAAGGGAGGTCTGTACACAGAGGGCTGACTGGAGGGTAAGGCTAGTCTGACTTGACAGTCTTTGGTATAATGCCCATAAGAGTGGTAATTAAAGCAGCGGATTTGTGACGCTGAAACTGGGGTAGGGTCCCTTTGTACCTGACCTGATGTAGACGGGGGACGGGGTGGCCTTGTGACTGTAGGAACCATACTAGTGTTTGGGCGAAAAGATGTAGAGCCCAAACCACCAGCTGGTAGAGGAAGGTAGCCAGATGGCCTATGGGGCTGTCTATATGTAGGCCCAGAATTATATAACCCACGGTATACCTTGGATGAGTTTCCCATGTCCGGAAATGGATTAGTTCTCTTCCACAATCCAGGTGTGAGGGACTGTTCTCCCTTCTGCTTATCTTCCATGGTTTTAGCTTTTTGCACAATTTGGCCATAATCTGTCAAATCTAAGACCTCGAGCACTAACCCAATAGATGCCCTAGTCCCTTTAGAAATCTTGCAGCATTTTCTTCAGCTGACCTCATATGCCTAGGGGAAAAATGGAACAAGCTCTCAAATTGCTGCTGATACTCAAGGATAGTCTTATTCCCTTGAGTCAAGGCCATGAATTCCGTCTCTTTACGATCTCTGAAGCTACAAGGGTAATGGTTTGCCAAAAATAACTCCTTGAACTGCTCCTATGTGGGTTCCGGATGTGCGGCCAACAATATAGGCTAAGAGGCTTGCCACCAAGAGTTGGCTTCATTCTTGAGTTGCAGCCCTGCACAAATAACCTTCTGTGCCTCAGTGCACTCAATTACCTCAAATATCTTCGCCAGCTCTTGGATCCACTGGTCTGGCTCTAGAGGATCACTCCCCACCTTAAAGAATACAGGTGGCAAGTTCCTTTTGAAAGATTCCACTACCCTTGACGTATTATTCGTCGATGGGTAATTGGGTGGATATGCCGGATAGTAAGGGTACGGAGGGGGCACCATATACGGAGGAGTGTTGAGTGGCAGAATTGGAGGTGTACCTCCAGCTTGTGGCCCCATACCAGACCCTACAAGTGGGTCTTGTGGAGTAATTATCTGAGGATGTTGACCAAGTTGAGGAAGGTCTAATTATTGTTGTATAGCAGCCATAAATGCCTGCTGCTGCTGGAGCATTTGTTACTAGCAGTCTTGCTGTGACTGCTGAACTATGGTTGCAACATCACTCAGAGTGATGACAGGTGGAGGATCCAGAAGTGTGGTCAAAGGTGGGTCCCTTTGTGCCACACCCTGATCAAGGGTTTCTTGAGGTTGTGAAAGTGGGGTTTGCCCCATAGAATGAGACCTTCGAGGATTTGGTGGTCAACAGATAGGACGAGGACCACGTGAGGTACCTTGTGCATTGCTACCGGATCTAGTATGTACCATCGTGTCCTTGCACCTGGAACACACCATACACAAAACATTGGTTAAGTACCTTAGAATTTACATAGGCGCATAATCATATGCCCATACACGGGGTATTGTAGTGTATGATGTCTTGCATTTAGCTACAGTTTAGCCCCGAGGGTACTGTGTTAGCGATTTGACAAGTAGGACGGTGGTCCCACTCGATTTTTTTTTTGTAATATTATCATTATTATATATATATATATAATAATCCCCCTTTTTTTTTTCTCCCAACCAGCAGGCACCCACCGGCGGGCAGCTCGGGTCGGGCCCATCGGTCCAACCCGAGGTAGAAAGGGCAAAGGGGCTTTTAAGCCCCTTTTTCCTCCTCTTTCTCCCATCCCTTCTCTTGGCTCACTCAGGGCAATTTTTGGAGGTTTCTTGGCACGTCCACTCACAATTTCACTCAACGATTCCACGGATTTTGGAAGATCCAAGCTCTTTTCACTCTCAAGTAAGTCTCTTCCCCATTTCTCTTATTGGAACATGTATTTTGGGTGTTGAATCCATTTATACTTCCCAAAACTTGATTTTTTTTTCATGTTTCTTTCCATAGAATAATCATTCCATGAGAATATGATGCTTCCTTAGTGACTCATTCATTGTTTTAGGCATTACTACCCAACCTATAGGAGAAAATCCCAAACCGTGCCCTAATTTCTCCAAATTTGGGGTTTTCTTCTATCTCTACCCTTTTCTCCCCAACTAACAACTCAAATGAGATTTCTTATCCTTGATTTGCACTTAAAATGTTGGAAAGATCATGGAAACTTGTATATGCTTGCAATCCCATCTCTTTTCCATGAAAATCCATCTCTTTTGTGTTAGGTTTTTTGAAAAAAAAATTATGGGGTTTCTATGATTCTCTTTACTTCATTCCATACTTGTGAACAACTTTGAATCACTTACCATTAATTGTTGGTGCAATGATGTTTGTCTTACACTTTGAATCCATAATTGTGAACAACTTTGAATCTCTCTCATTCCTTGCACCTCATTGTCATAATAGAAAATTTCTTTGTATATTCTTGATTGTATAATGATAGGCATTACTATCATTGATATGTAAGCTTCAAGTTCTACACTATTATGGGATTTTCATTCTTTTGAATTGAACTTGCACATTGAATTTGGGGTTTTCCATCATTTGACACTAATTACCCCATTTGAGGAAATTCTTACAAGGCTTTCCATCACTTCTCACTTGCTATGCTATATACTCCTTTGTTACTTTTCTATTTTGCAACATACTAGTGGATGTTATGTTTTGGGGGTTTTCTCCTTTTCTTTTCCCCATGGCTTAACCACCCCTCTCTTCATAATGATCAACATTATGTATTTAGGTGCATTTACATGTGCTTTCTCACCCACCTATTTACTCCCTTTGTTATGCAACATCCTTACTTATCATTATTTCTTCTCTTTTCTTACTAGGATGTTTTCTTGCAAGGGCAAGGAACCCGCATCCTCTTTCAATCGATGTAGGGCCATAACTTCAAAACGGAAAAGTGTAGGGACTAGTTCCCTGGCCCTTCGCACAAGGCAACAAGGACATGCCCCCATCGATCCTTTAGACAACGATGAGGGACTCTTTCGGAGTTTGAGGGCAGAAACTAATTGGCAGACCTTTCTAAAGAAGTCTGTGATGATGGAGAAAACCGTGGTAACTTATGATTTCAACGAAATTCAACTTCAAGAGAGGTTTACTGCACTGGATTGGTAGTCCATCCTTAACATTGACCGCCCCTGCTATGAACACTTGGTTCGAAGATTTTACTGTAATTTGGAGGTCTCTTACCAGTATGGGGAGTACTCAATCACCAGCATGGTGAAAGGAGTGAACATTCGTTTGACTGTGGACACTCTTGTTAGTATTTTAGATATTTTATCAGTTGGGCATCAATTCTATAGCCCCCCAAGGAGTAAGCCCGTGGGCCCATCCTTAAGTTCGGAGATGCAGGACCACATTTACGAGACCATTTGTGGCAGCAAGGTGCATCCGGATTCCGAGATGACATTTCACCCGGAGGCTCGTGTATTTGCTCGCTTAGTTCAGTTTAATTTACTCCCTAGAGGAGGTCACAGGAACCAAGTAGGCTTCATGGCAGCCTACATAGCCTTCTGCATCTACAAGGCCTTGGAGGGAGGTGCCGAGCATTTATGCTTGCCCTACGTTATACTTAAGACTATGGAACATCATGCCACACATCCTGAGGATGGAGGTTTCCCATATGGTAGGACCCTCACTCGGGTTTTTGAGTTTTTTGGGGTGGATTTGAGTGGTGAGGAGGGAAAGACTCCAACGGATAAATTTAACAGGGAAAACCTACGCAGGATGGGTCTCCAAGCTCTTATGGATGTACCTCAGAGGGCAAGAGCTCAAGGAGGCAAGGACAGCAGGAATGTCCACAGGGAGGATGTCCACATGGAGGAAGAGGAAAATAGCGAGGAGGATGAGGATTATGTTCCTCAATTCAAGGAGGAGGACTTTTTAGATGAGGATATCCTCTAGGAGGAGCCTCTTGATTCAAGAGATGCTGATCCTAACTTTACTAGGGCTGCAGACTCACAGTATAGGGCCCCACCACCTGAGAGTGGCGCATTTGACTTTGAGAGTATGATGACTAGTATGAGGGCCTTGAAAGATGGGCAAGATCAGCTTCTGAGAAGACTAGATGAGAGTGCTACTAGAGAGGAAAATATCTTAGAAAGGCAGGCTACCTTAGAGAATTCTTTCCTAAGACTGAGCGAGGATTTGGACACAACGGCCAATACCATTTCAATGAATTTTACGCGACTCCAGAGTGATGTGCAACTAGTGAATTCAAGGTTTGATTATTACGACCATCGGCTCAATGTTAGATCGAGGCCTAGGAGGGATGGAGTAGTAGAGCTAGACGATGACGAGGGTCTTTGAGGACTTAGCTTACCTATCCTAATCAAATTTTTACTTGTCTCTATGTTGTTTATATGTTTATAGTGGACAATATAAGTATTTTTTTACTTTTCTTTGTAATTTGGACTTGCTGGTATGGTGTTATGATGTTGTTGGTGACTTGTGTTCAGTTTTGTCTGCTTGATAAACTTATTGTAATTTGATTGTAATAACGTTAGTTAGCCCTTGTTGATTATACTTATTTCTATATGTATGTTGTCTATCAGGTGCTTTTATTTGGAAATTTTAAAAAATCTTGTTTAGCGTTATGCTGCCAAAATTTTGTCAAATCCGTACTCGATGGATTATGAAATCAAATAACTAGTCTTTTATTTATTCCAAGCAAGCTTTCTCTAGTGCATGCCATGAAATGCAATAATTAAATGCAACCACTTTTTTTTTTGGCTTTTAGTTCTTTCAATTTTTTTACATTTGCCCAACCCCATTTCCTATTATAGATTTTTATGGGGTCTAAATGGTATGCTATGAGTGGATAGAGCATCGCGGCTCTGATACCATCGTTGTCACACCCTGTTCACACAGAACCGGAACGGTGACCGAGTTAACTCCGATTAACCCAAACCTACTAGGATCATCTGAGATAAGTGTTCAAAAGTTCAACGGAAGACTTAAATTACCTGTAAATATCCCTAATATACTTGATACCCAAATTTTAGTATATAGGTAAATACATGTGAGCCCGCAGGCATGATATTTACACAAAAAGAATAACAATTTACGTATCAAGTACACAAAAAGGGAGGTCATCAAAATAATCAAAAAGTAAAATCCTGTACGGTGTCATTATTGTGGTCCCACAGCACAGCCCTCGCACGTGCAATCAGCACCGTGCCCATACTCCTCGGGGACCCACCAATCCTCATCAGGAAACTCAACTGTGGGGCCCGACCCTTGATCTTCAGGCTGGTGACCTGCAAAATAATCTAAAAGAGGTGCGCACGTGGGATGAGCTCACTAGCTCAGTAAGTGAAAAGAAAGACCACACAACAATCACATCCATATGCCCTATATGCTATGCAATTCATTTTAAATCTTATCTACTTAAACAACATTCTTAGTCTTTGGTTTTGTGCTACTACAACCACAGTGCGCGTATGCCCCAGGTACGAGCCACGAACTCCATCCCGCGATACACCCATAGGGTTGTCAGAGAAGGCCCATCGTGAGTACTCGAAAAATTAAAGCATGTCGACCACCGGCTCTCAACATAAAAGCAAATGACAGAAAGTAAAGGTGCTGACTCCAGCAATTTAAAGGCAGTATAATTGGCCCTCTTGAATATACCACTGAGGTTGCCGACTGTCCTAATGACCAACCGGGCGTATGTCTAACTGCCATAGTGACCCGACAACAGCGACCACTGCTTCCCCCCAAGTGATAACCCAACAACTCAACCCCTGTTGGGAAGGGTCGTAGCATGGGGAAATGATAATCCTAAACCGCATGCTCCTATATGACATAGTATGATTGCATAGTGCCACCGCGTCTCATTCCATAGGCCACCAATGCACTCGTTTCCAAGCCGACTGCGGTGTCTAGTTTAGTAATACATCATGCATCGTAATCCCATCACTCATCACATAAGCACATCAATCATTTAACATTGAGAATGTAAAACACAACACACATATCATAATCATATGAGGATGACTAATCTACACATAATTTGCATGATGACATGGCTAGTCTAGATACAATTGAATGATTCCAAACAAGCCTTAAAATAAAGTCAAACGTCCTCTCCCCACTTACTTGTTGGGTACAAAAGCTCACGTTCGGTAAGCTGTGGGGGCGGCTTCACCCACCGGTCTTCGCCCACCTGTGGGGGCAAAAATTTACTTTCTTCCTTGAAATGTTCCCCAACCTTGGGGAAACCGAATGAGGCTGTTCCAATCACATTTTCCACACATCTAAGGTCTTATAAGGTGATTCTAACCTAGATCTAAGTTAGATTTAAGGATTGAAATGCCATCTTACCTTCTTTGCTCAAGAACTCTTTCAAAACCCCAAAATCACCTCTTAGCTCAAGAAATCACCAATGCTTCTCAATCTTGTAAACATTTCTTTAAATCCTTCAAAATCAACACATAGACCATCTATTAAAACTTAGATTCATCATCTCAAGTGAGATTTACAAGATCTCAAGGAACTCTACCCAAACCAAGGGTTTCACTTGGAGTTTGGTGAAAGTTTGAGAAGCATAGCCTTTGCTCACCTCAAATCGTAGATCTCGTGTTGGGGATCATTTTTTCGGCATCGAAATGAGAAGATCAAACCTTGGCGTCACTTAAATCCATTTCTTCCTCCTCTTTCTTTCCCTTTCTTCTTCTTCATTCTCTTTCCTACCTTTCTTTTCTCTCTCCTCTTTACTCTTCTCACCAACTCCTTAATGTAATAAATGAGAAAAGGAGAAACATAATAAGTGCTATTTATACTTTAAAATATCTAGTAATCACATGGGTGGGTCACTCAGGTGGGCGGATTCGCCCGCCTGTGACCGCCCACCTGTGGCTCAAAACTTAGCCAACAAGTGAGATTTCGATAGAATTCGACTCTCGACATGTATCTCGCTCTCGGCACAAGGTATATTATATGTATACCCTTTAGGATACGGCTACATACCAGCATTATCCATACATGTCCTTATGATACGTGCATGTACACGGCTTGGGTACACCCGTCTCCTATGGCACTGACTCGGACTTGTTTGGCCAACCTGTGTTCAAAGTCACCCTTGCCATCATGGCCCATAAGGAACCCACCTTATCCCTCTTTGGTTCGGGTCCTGTATGGTTAAACCGGGTCAACCGTGTAATTAAACCAGGTCTTAAAAGTAGGGTATCACAGCTTCCCTCCCCCATTCTCTATATAATAGAATTAACACAAGGGGAGGAGGCACTTCATTCTTCTTCTAGGGTTTTTTCTTAGTTGCTCTCTCTCTTTCTCTAGCTCTAGTTCTAGTTTTATGCTTTAAACACTTTTATAAGTTCTTTTTATTTAATTAATGCAAGAACTTTTGTTTTTGATTCAGTCTTTTATTTATTTTTTATTTAAACAATTGAATTATAATTTTCAAGTTCTAGTTCTAGGCTTAGTTCTAGGTGACAAGAACAAGCTATGAAGCATGTCTTTCAAGTTCAAATTTTTTCTTCAGATTTGTTTTCTCTAGTACTAGAAATTTCAGATTTGGTTTATTCTAGATCTGGTTTTTAGTACTGGTAGTATCTCAAATCGATTAAGTTTTCAGTTCAAGGGTTGGAGTTCGAGTAAGTAGGCTCCTTCAGTAGTCTTCTCTTCCCCCTCTCATTCCCTCTTCTGACTACCATTTCTTTCTTAATTTAGGATTTTAATTTCAATCATTAAATTATTGCTATCCCTTTCCCCCAAGGTTCATGGCTAGTGTATGTGTTGGCTTTGCCCCTCCTAACCATAGAACCATCATTTTATTATTTTTATTTTAATTGTCTCCCTTTCCCTAAAGCCAAGTAGAGTAACCATTGTAAGAGTGACTCTATGGTCAAGTAGGGCAGCTCATATTATGATGCATCCCTCGGCCTAAGTAGAGAAACCTACCTGTGACTCTCTCTCTAGCTTTATCCTTTTTTTTTTTATTTCGGCATTTTTTTTCCTTCATTGCTTTGTAATTGCATGGATGTTTATTTTTAGCTATTTATTTATTTAATTTTAATTGCGTGACTTGTGTGTTTAAATTCTTAGATGACGAATGGTCAAGACGTTATTTTAGATACATATGTTTAAGACGGTAATTAGAATTAGATCACAATCATTAATCGGTTCACTTTCACATTATTAAAAGAAGAAAAAAATAAAGTGGCTGCTCTCCCTGTGTTCGACCCGTAGCTATACTGATCCGTACGCTTGCGGTTACATTTTAAAATCTCAAACAATATGCAACACAAAGAAGTTACTCATTTCCAATTGTCACAGCTCCTTACTCTAACTATAAATTTTGATGCTAAAAAACAATTCAGACTTTTCTTGTTACATTCTGTTTTCTGAATATTTCTTGTTAAATTATTTCACAAAAACCATGTATAACTTTTGAAACATATTCCAGATAGCTTAGGTTTCCTAATTAACAGAGCCATAGTGACATCTTCTTCTTCATATGGAGTTGGAAGGCCAACAAAAATTCCCACCAAGGTAATCTAGAAGTCAAGCCAGTACCACTTGCTGAAATTGGTTGTACGGGCAATGGTAACAATAGCGTCGAGGGAAGGATGTTAAGAACTTCTAATGCTTTGAGATCTTGACGGGTTAATAGCCTGCTAGGCAACTGCTAAAATTGGAGTACCCAGAGGTAATTAGCAGTCCTATAGACCCAAACTACCACTCTGCTGTTTTGGGTTTAATGATGCAATATCTCTCTCGGATTTTTATTTATTATTTGAATTCCAGAGCAAGGGAATAGGAAGAAGGCACAGAACCTGTCAACTAGTAGACCTGAAGAAGTTAAGGAAGATTGTTTCATAATATTTGTGTATAGAAAGTCCCCGAGAAGAAACCCTTATGTAAAGGTAAATTTTCATATAATTAGCTTTTTGCAATGCTACTGGAATTCCTTTATCATTTGGTAACCATCTGGAGTTATGTTATGTTGGCCCCTCAACAGTCATTGAAAAACTGTTATTTTAATAGAATCAATAATAATATCAAATGCACCACAACTCTATCTTCTCCAAATTATTCCTGTCCTCTACATATTAAAGAGGAAACAAATGTGTAGGAGGAGGATAGGGTTGTGGTGCATTTGATATTTATATTCAACTATGTATAGTTTTGGCATTGGTTTTGGCTGTTAGAACTCATGTTATTGGTGTTATTGCTTAATGTGTTTTAAGTCTAACTGATCAGTAAGTATATTTTTTCGAGAATTTACCTTCAGCGATAGACTAATGGTTTCCTAACTTTGTGATGCAGCTTGAAGGATTTGATGAATTTGCTCTTCCCTATTCATGGGAAAGGTATCCTAATGTTCATCAATAAGGCCTCTCTTCATGTTAACATAAGATTTGTTGGACCATGTACTTGGAGATGTGCAATGCTTCTTATTTTCCAGGTTCAAATTTTAAATAGAACTGTTTGTCGGTTGAGGCTGACTTTCCTTGTTTCCCCCCTTATTTTGTTGTTTAGAAAATGAGGTGGTCCTGCTTAGCTTGGTGATGTCTTCATACATCTGATTGTTATGGACTTCTAATTATTTCAGCATCTTAAGTTTATACATTTTGTTCCTGTATAACAACTTTAGTTACCTTTGAAGAATATTATTTTTTCAAAGGTAATCTGACTTATATATCTTTCTTCTTCGGTGTGCCTTGCCCCTAAAGTTTAGACTAACCATTTTGGATGCTTTAAGTTAACTCGGGGATTTTCTTTTGTATTTTCCTTGTTTCCCCCTTATTTTGTTGTTTAGTTTATGAGGTGGTCATGCTTAGCTTGGTGATGTTATGACTTCAATATTATTTTAGATTCATAAGTTTACACATTTTATTTGAAGCTAGAAGCTTTGTAGAGGGATAAATTTTACTGAATGAATCTATGTGGCTATCCTGATCGAATGATTGCCTATTCTGTTCCCACACCCTCCTACCCTAGGAAAGAAAAAACGTTTGTATGATAGTCCTCTTTGCTTTGTTTTATTGAAATGGCTGCTACAATCGCACCATTCTCTGGGTTCTTCTCCGTAGTATTAATCATACATTGCATCTGGCGATACTTACTTCTTTGAAGAGGGAGATCTTCCATAAGCTTAGTCAATGAATACAAAAACGTCTTCTTTGAATCCGTATGCAGCATCTTAGTTACTTCTTTCCTAATGAGAGGAGAAACATTAAGCATTTGAGATAATTGCTGGACATTCGGAGAGTGGTAATGGAACTGCCTAGTATTGTTGTCCAGCTGAGAACCAACAAGTGACAAAACATAACTAGATCCGAGGAGAAACTTCTCTTGCTTTCAACATCCATGGTATTGAAAAAAAGGAAAAAAGGAAGTATACCTATTATAAAAGATGATGTGCACTTGCTCGTGATTATGCATTTCATGGGCATTTCAAGTTCTGATTGATATAGATCTTATTCATTACATTGATTTCTATTGCTCAGTGAAATTCCAGGGAGCTTATGTGTTTCATCTGCTTGGTGGTCTTAGTTGGATTTGTTTGTACAATGTATGTATCCATTTGTATGCATATGAGTGTTGAGTCTTATTTTGCCTTTGCTGATATCACATCAATGCTGTAGCTGGATTAGAAAAATAAGAGCACATGTTGCTTTCACAATATATTATGCTCTAAGCAACAATAACGAATGGCAACTGTATGTGAATAAAGTAGTTTTAAAGTTGTTCTCTGTGGGTTCAGAATACTAAATAAGATAAGCACTGTTGGCTGCATTCAAAGAGATGGTCCATAACATTTGCTGGTTGGTAGGAAATTTTGTATTCTAATGAGGTCCAAAGACTGAGGCTAAAGAAATTGAAAGGGGATGACTGGATGAGGTGGTTGGTGTTGGTTAGTACTTAGTAGCAGATCCACCTATGTCTTTCTAACATATAGAAGT
This sequence comes from Macadamia integrifolia, assembly GCF_013358625.1. Lineage (NCBI taxonomy): Eukaryota > Viridiplantae > Streptophyta > Magnoliopsida > Proteales > Proteaceae > Macadamia > Macadamia integrifolia. Next base: position 31,926,094 of record NC_056567.1, on the reverse strand, counting down.
TTGGCCAACAGCTGTCTGCCCTCTTTTGTGACTTAGTGAGGCACTCTTCTAGCTTTTTGATTATGTCAAGTCATTTTGTTCAATTGATGAGAAACTTTATGCTAGGATGAATGTTGGTGCAGACAAGACAAAACGATTAATGAAATGCATCATTCCCATCCCAATTATTCGTAGATGTTAAATAAATGGACTCTCACAAACTCCCTTGATGGTTGGCTTGATCAAATGATTGAAATCTCACCACACCTTGATGGTTGGCTAAAAACTGAACTTTATAAAACGATACATGGGTAGGAGTTGAAGTTACCTGGAGGGCCCTAAAGGAAATAACCCAATCTTCCAGAACCAAGGTGAACTCTTGAACTGAAGCCTGTTGGTCTGGGAATCCAAAAGATAAGTTTGCCACAATATTTGAGTGTTATGAAGAGGCCATTTAGAAGGGCGGAGTCGGCAGACTCTCACTATTCAAAAGAAAAAATAAAATTGAAGGAAGAAGTGAAAACAGAGAGAAAAGGGAGGGTGCATACGGCATACATGTTCAGAGTTGTGGTTTGCAGCGGTGATTGGAGTTGCTGGAGTTGTCGGACCACCGGAGTTGGTTGTTGTGGTTGTTGGCTCTTGCTGCTTTCCGACTTTGTATCCAAACAGTCAAACTAATGGAAGATGGGGAAGGAGTCTTTTCGATTTGGAAAACCCTATTCCCCAAATCAGAAAGGTTAAAAGTTAAATCTGGGTTTTAGTGAACCAAATTATTTGAATTTAATTCGGTTTGCCCGGCTTATCCGCATTTTTTAACCGTATTTCAAAAATCCTCGAATTTTACCTATTTTTATTTTAAGAACGGATTCAGACAGAAGAATTCATATAATGCGAAATAATCTATTCAACCGAATTATTCGATGAATTGAATAACTAGGATGGGCACATATTGGCCAATCATTTTATGGTTCTCATGATTCATGGTCACACAATCCAAGTGTCATGACCAAAAAATAGAGAAATCATGAAGATTCTGAGATGGATCTAGCCTATCTTGGTGCCATGTTTCCCAGTAAATGAGGGTGAACCAGAAGCAACAACTTGAGGCAATTTACTATTCTGGTTATAAACATTTTTGATAAGTTGTCTTTATTGGTAATTTTCTTTTTCAGGTAGTGTGAATATTTTGAAAGTCTGATCTGATCTTTTTGTAATCCGTTTCTTTTCCTCCTTTTTCTTTTTCATCTGGTGGTGCATATTTTCAACTTACTGATGGGGGGGGGGGTTGCCATCAATATTATATCTCTTCTATATTTTTGTTTCTTTGCTTTTGCTTCTTTCAGGTAGTTTACTATTTAATATAATAGAGTAGAATCTCCTTTTATTGACATTGTTTGTTGACATCCAGAATAAATAATCAGCCTTTTTAACTTAATTCTGCCCTCTTGTTTGTTTCAGCCCATAAGTTGGTAGTTCGTAAAAAATGTATTACAACTGAACAGATTCATTCCTATTGATAATGATTTGTTATCAACCTTATTTTCATGTTTGTTTAAATGTTATACATAGTTTAGTGCTTCTGATTTTGGATTGAAAAGAGAAAAACACATTATATTCCATATCATTGCTGATCAGTATATGAGTGAATATTTACTTTGTTTGTAGGTCTACCTGCATGTGTTTCTCAACATCTTCTAGGCTTCTTTGATATTGGTGATGTGTTAGAGTTTTGAGTGTCCATCTGCAAAATGCATGCCCATGGCACTTTCTTTAATATGGATGTATGCTGAACCTGTAGAGTTAGTGGGATTCCAAATGCAAATCAATTAGCATCTCATGGGAGAAGGGAGGGAGATCCCTGCTGTACATGTACTATTGAACCAGATGGATATACTGACCACAATATCCAGATTACCTGCTCTTATCTGGTCCTAATTGAAGGCTCTTCTTTCCCCAAAACTGCTGCTTTGTCAATAACAGTGTGCACTTTGGACGGCATTGTTGTTCATGTTTTGGACTAGCCCTATAATAAAACCCATAAGAATTTGATTAATAAGTTCTTTAGCAAGATTTGAGTTCAATTCTCTTCTAAATTTATGCCCCTGATATTAATCTAAAAATTTGACTAGTTGTACATTCATTGACTACTATTTATCATATGTAACTACTACTAGTCCTCCAACCACACTTTTCTACAAAAAAAAAAAAAAATTGTTCTCCCCCCTCTTCTTTCTCCTTGTTTTGTTTTGGAAATTCATAGACCACTTATATATTGGTTTACTCATGCTTTTTCCTGTCAAAAGAATGGGGTTTTCATTGTTAACAAAAAAAAAAAAAAAAAGAAAAGAAAAGAAAGGAAAAAAGAATAAAAAAGAATGGGTCATGCAGCATTGTTTCTCTAATCTTATACCTGATATTTCTGTTAAAACATGCCATTCGCTATCAATCATGTTGACTAACTTACCACTTCTTAACTGCATGTAAACTTGGCCTGACCTTCAACACTAAAGACATTTTTCCCAGGCTCAAATTAGGCTGCCTGCATGGTGTTATAAGGAGGGTGCTGGAGCTTTGCTTAAGTGGTAGTCTTGTGGATTTATTAGAGTTAGTTATTAATTTTCCATGTGAATTTCTTCATACATATCAGGAAGTTCTTATCCAAAATTGTCCAGCGTCTAGAAGTACTGGTGTGACAGAAAACAGTATGTGGATTTACAGGTGATACTTCACTTATAGTCATGATTTGTTGCCCATAGTAATCATGTTAGAGCTAACTATGACTCAATTCATTTAACCATTTCTGTAACCCTGTTATGTTTCTTATGTTCCATTAAATCTAAAACTTGCTATTGGTTTCGAAATTTACCAAGGAAGTTACGACTACAGTGGTTTCATTGAAAAAAAATTGTGGGAATTTCTTCATATCATTAAAACAGAAGTTGCATAACTTTCCTCTATCAGTTTATTAATTCACAAAATAAGAGCAAATAAGTTTTTGCTGTTGCAAATTGTCTTGGTTTCTTTTTCTTTCTCTTACGTAGAACTCTGTGCTGGTATCTTGACAGTGTGAAGAATGCAAATAATTGTTGACATCTCCAAATCTTTGAAACATGCTGGCAATAATTTAGATTTTTCAACTCAAGGACCAATTTAGATTGATCAGATACTGTGATCTGAGTCATAGAGTTCATTAATTTCATATTTTATCAGCTAGTACATTTGAATTACCATTTTAAAAAATTTTCTGGTTTTGTTGCTTGATATTTCATATTAAACTTTTTAAATTGCTCTGGACTTATCCCCTTAATTTTGGAGTATAATTCTGAAAATATGATCCTTATTTTCCTTTTGTCTTTTAGGCTGTTACAAGGGCTAAGTTGGGATATGATCAAGTAGAGGTTAATGCTGAGGATATGGTAAGCTTTGCCATCGAACGTCCCTAGGTATGTGCTACTGGAAATGGTTTTTAAGCTGGGTTTGTGTTCATCTTACTGAATTGGTGCAGCCATGAGTGGTGGAATTCATATAATGCAATTAGAAGATGAGAGTGAGATTTATACCAATGGCATGAGCAAACTACCGAACAAAAAAGAAAGACAGAGCTATTGATGAAAAAAAGATGAGAGAGAGGGAGTATGGACTAGTGATTAGAAAGATTTGTGGATGAATTGGGTTCATGTAGACCTTTTCAGTGTTAGAATCAAACTTCCCTTGCATTGTTGAATTTGGACTTTAATACCTTTCCCTTTTTGGAGTAGTTATCTGTGATCTGTCCCATGGGATTAGAAGTCAAAAACTTGGGACCGCAGCTGATCAAACTCCCTCCACATTCAGACCTGTTAGAAATTCATAGACTCGGATCTTGTCCTCTCGCTTCTGAAAACTGGTGAAATTTGCAGGGGTGGAAGGAGTATAGAAGTCCAGTTCAGTCCACTGTGTCCACAAATTATAGTAGTACTGTGACAGAGTGAGCTCACTCTGCTTCAGATCACGAACCTTCTTGCGAAGCTCAATGACCTGAGCATCATTCTTTGGAATAGATATCCTAGGTAGACTTCTGGATCTTTGCAGCGGAGTCAAAGAGGAAATTTTTCGCTAAAAAGGTCAAGTATATTAAGAATAAAAAATGGAAAAAGATGCAAGAGGAGATAGCCACGTGAAAGCTGTGACAATGTGGAGTTGACAAGGAAGTTCATAACCAGAGAGTTGGCACACTCCCACTTGTCAATCTTAGATAGGTGGTCGGATATTTCGAGGTTCTAGTGAGGCACCTAAAATGTGCTATGGTCTTGATGGAGATGCAGATTGAGTGTGACCACATAAGGTAGTTTGTGCCATTAAGTTTGATAACACAAGGAAGAAAGGTAAGAAAAGCTGTGGTGTCTCCGCTAGTAGAAGTAGATGAGCTGGTAGATATGGTTTCCACTTAAGGGGGCTGTGCAAATAGAAGAGACACTAGCTGGAGATAGAGAAAGCCTCAAAAGATCAGAAAAGGTTAAAAAAACCCAAAAATCAGGGAAAAAACCCTAAGAAATCGATTTCTTGGGGATAGCCCTAAATTGAGACCTCAAATAGAAAAGTGGTTGGTACATACCACTATAAGGATAAGGAGCACCAATCACAACAAATATCAAGATGATCGGAGCATTGAGCAGGGAAAAAACCATCTTAGCAATGGAAAAAAATCAAGGAAAAACTCTAAAAAATGATAAAAAAAAAAAAAAGGGTATGGGTCTCTCAAATCATTGTAGAAGAGGGCCTTGGAGCCCAGGGGAAGGATGGATGGGGGCTAGAAACTCTCTTGGTGGTTTAAGAAGCTCCAACCACGAGAAAGAAGTAGATGAAGAGAGATATAGGGAGGCATTGGGAGAGAGAGAGAGAGAGAGATGGAGAAGAAACCAGATACAATTGGAGACAACACACTAAAAAAAGGTGAAAGCCTGACTACAACATGGAAACCACCCCAACCTCAATGAAAGCACGCAGCCCAAACACTCACCAAATCATAACAAGATGAGATGATGGAGAACATGACTACGGATTTCTATACTAAGAGGAAAAATTTTCTTATTACTAGGTAAATAATAGACTTCATAGGGCCACTTATTAGAATAAGGGAGGTGAGTTAGAGTCACATTGACGGTAGACACGAAGGTGGACCACTGGAGGATGGTGGGAATCAGTGGGATAGAGATGGATGCTGATATGGGTCGGAGATTCCAATCAAGGATTGGGATTAGTGGCGGAGGAATGAAAGGGAGAAGAATAATGGGAAGGGTTAGGGGTCCACATTTGGACCTGGGAGGCTGGATCCGAAGAGGTTTATGAGGTTAGGGTTGCCCAAGTGGGCCAACATAGAGGATTTGATGGGGAGATGGGCCAGGGCTAAGTGAGAGTTGTGGTGGGGGCGAAGGGTTGGGGTTAGACAACTCATGGGAATAAGGTCTTTATTGATAGTGACTCCCCTTGGGTTTGAACCAGTTCAAACCTAAGTCAAATAAGGTAGTAGGGTTCTCAGTTTGGTGGGCCAATGTAGAGGATTTGATGGGGAGATGGGCAAGGGCTAAGTGAGTTGGGGTGGGAGCGAAGGGTTGGGGTTAAACAACTCATGGGAATAAGGTCTTTATTGATGTTGACCCCCCTTGGCTGAACCAGATTCAAACCTGAGTCAAATAAGCCTGCAGGGTTCTCAGTTTGGAGAATTCTCGATTTAGGTTAAAGTAGATCTCTTGCATATCCAAGAAAGTAACAAAAGCTTATTCGCAACACCAAGGAGGAACTCGAATCCAAACAACGGTTTGATCTATTTTTTAAAGGAGAAAAGAGGCTCGGATGGTTACATACTATTGCATCTGTGGGTGGTTTCATACTAGGGGTGAAACATGTCAGGTTGGGCTGGGTTTCTTAAAACCTAACCCAACCCTAGTTCCTCAAAATTCAACCCAGGCCCAACCTTGTTGGGTTTATGTTTAGGCCCATCCCTGCCAGATTCATGTTTAGGCCCAACGCTACCGGGTTCATACTTAGGCCCAATCCTAAGCCGCCCTAATTGGCCCTGTTAGGGTTGGGTTTTACTCCTTAAAAGTTTCTCTGCTCCTGAAGAAACTTGCAAATCTAGTATTTCTCTCTTCTTTTCTCACTAGAAACCCTAGCAATCAATCATTCTCTGTCGTCATGCTTCCTTTCTCTTCGATGGTTTCAAACCAAATTCAGTTTTTACTTCAGAGCTTGAAAGACTCCAACTCCGATTTGATCGTTCGCGAGCTGTCATTTGATGTTTTTTGTTATTGACATTCCCACCACCACCACTTAGTGTTAATTTTTTTTGTTTGTCTACTAACTTCTGTAAAATTGAAGGTCGGATTACATGGAACAATTTAGCATAAAAATTACTATTCTCTATATGTTTCATTTCATTTTCATTATTCCATAAAATTACTGTCTTGACGATTCTGCAAGATCTGCGATCGATACCTAATCTGGGCTTCATCCTCTAAAGTGCATTCATTTGTAATTTTAGATGAATTGAGAAAGGGACTGGAGCTAATCCGGCACATTACAACAGCGGACAATCTTTTTTTTTCTTAATAGAAATAGAAGCCCTAAACTGCAAGGTTAATATTTGGGCCTGGTTGGGCCGGGCCTAGAACTCAACCCGAGCCCTACCCGACCCTGACCCAGGGTTGGGTTTTCTCAACCCTAACCTGCCCTTAGGGTTAAAAAACTTGGCCCAAACCTTGTTCGGGCTCAAGGAAGGTTAGGGCGGGTTCGGGTTGTTAGGGCCAATCTTTCATTCCTATTTCGTACAATACTTGCTTTATCATTCATGCGTCATCCCCTTCTGATTTATTGAAGTAGTGCTTTTCTAATCACACACTTAATAAGGTTATCTTGTAACTTGTTCCTTCCTCAACCTCATGAGAATAAAATTTCCCTTGAAGTTGCACTAAATAATTTGCTTCATTGAAGTAGTGGTTTATTAATCATCCACTTTTCATCATTGAAGTACTGCTTAATCCACTTTTTTTTTTTTTTGGGTGAATAAGAAATTCATTCCAAGGAGGGAGAAAAAGGGGGGAGGGAATATACAACCCCTAAGGGCAAAGGAAAGGTCCCAAACAAAGAAAGCTACATCCCAGGAGGGGAAGGGGGGAGACATAAGGGGGGAGGGGAGATTCCATGAAGAGACGATGCGAATGTTCCTGGGAGTGTTGGCAACCGGGGAAGGCGGCATCAAAGCAAGCTTGGAAGAGACCTCGAAGTAGATGGCTTTCCAAATCTTGTCGAAAGACCTGGAATTGGAAGTCCATCTATGAAAGTTACGCTCCATCCAGATCTAGATGGTGGTTCATTCACTTTCATCCTTACTCCAAGTAAATTATTTTTTTCTATTTTTATTTTATATTTGAATGCACAGTTTGGGAAAGGATTATCACTATAGAATATTGATCGCTTGTAGAATAGGTGCTGCCAATCCCTTATATGTTCTGTCTTTGTAAGAATGACGTGAAATCTGTTAATTCTATTTTAGGGTAAGAAAATGCTACCCTGCTGGTGTAGGCGCACTCCAGCATGCATGAGCATCTTCAGAGCAGAAGCTGCACGGTCTTTCTGCTGCTACTGTGTCTAGGTGTAGACACACGTAAATAATTAGCTTTCTTTCTTCCTATATTTTATTGGAATTGTTTCTGTTTGGGAATTATAGGTGGATGAAGTGTTTTGCTAATTAGTGAGTTTTGCTATAATAAGTTGAGACTTGATTTCCCACAGTTGCTTTTATGTATGTTTGCAACATTAGTGTAATTTAAGGCTAGGTCTGAATAACCTAACTCCAGGCAGGATCAATGTGTCACTCCAAAAAAATATGAAAATGCCCCACACAAAGTTACAACAAACCATAACGATATACCCTAGCTGATAGGTCACACAGATTAGGATACATCTGAGAACAAAATGGTGGTAATCAGAACTCAAATAATTAACCCACAATATGGTAGTAATCGAAGTTCCCTGTTGTACTGTACACTTTAAAAAAGGGGAAAGAATTGATTTGTTTCATTTAATGCTACACTTTCTGAATGTTTTATTGGATTGTGCACTGCAAGCCCGATTGGGTTGGAAAATTGATAAATTTTGAATTAAGTTGAGACCAAATTAAAAGAAGAATTGGAACTAGATTCCAACCACGATTAACAAGGGTACTATTGAAATAATCACCCCTGTGGAGCTCATTAAGAAAGATGACAAGGTGTGATCTTCTGAGGCTGTTCTGCTAGCAAAACTTGGAATAAGACCCTTCTCGAATAGTCTTGTTGTACTCTCCGTGTATGACAATGACTCAATTTTCATCCCAGAGGTGCTTGAACTCATGGAGGATGATCTGATGGTGAAATTTGCGGTTGGTGTATCCATGGTCACCGCTCTATCATTGGCAATTTCATACCCAACCCTGGCTGCTGCACCCCATAAGTCGAATAGCTAGAAGAATATTTTGCTGTTGCACTTGCAACTGAGTACTCTTTTCCACATTTTTCATAGATGATTATAGAGAAGCTCAGTAGTTTGGTGTCTGATTTTACGTTCAACACTATTTTCTTACTATATAGAGCTTAAAAGGGATGTGTATGAACATTTCCTAAATAGGAGTGATTCTGGGGCTTTGAGACATCATAAGTGGGTCTCTGTTGACATATATGAATCAGTTAACATGTGCAACCAGTGTTCTTTAGACTACCTGTCATTACTGTTCCTCACCTCCAACCCCACTGGAAAGAACCCTATGACCATTCTAGGTTTGCCAATCCGTTGGACTATTTGAATACGAAGCATTCAGAGATCCTAATGACTCTCCTGACCCCCAAACCAAAGCTCCTTGGTAAATATTAGAAAATACCATCCTACTTTCACCTTCATATCTTGAACCTCATGGTTTTACATTTTAGACAGATCATATCCATCTGTACCTATGCATCCTCTCATGTGCAGTTGACTGCAAATAAATTGAGCTAGACCAAAAGTCTGAACAATATTTGGAGCTGATATTTCCTTGTTGCATCGTCAATAAAACACTTCATTGCTTCAATTCATAACAAAGGTTTGTATGCATGTTGAGAATCTGGGAAACCCTTTTGTGCTTCTCTTGGACTCCTGCAGAGCTGATGTCAATTAAAGACGAGTCCTATAAATGTTTGCTACTTTTTCGTTTTTTTTTCTTGTTACGAGCTATAAAAGTTAAAACACCCATTGCATATTTTTGTTCTCATTGCATATCTAAATGAACAGGCATATATTCTTCTCTCTTTCTCTTCATTGCTAGACAAGATAGTAATTTTTCAACCTTGCAGGAGCAATTGACGAATGACCTGGTACGAGTGGATAGACTATTCCGACAAGCTCTAGAATCTGGAATTAGCATACAGGTACTTTATATTCATCTAGCTAACTTTAATATGCTTGTATTCAATGCTTAGTTGGGAAAAGCCTAATCTGCAGCTGAAACATTTATGCATGTTGTGTATCTCTTTAATAAGATCTAATGTCAAAGATATAAGCAAGTTTATGTTTTGAGAACCAAGTTGGGCTTCGAGAATGAAAGTAGATGTATTGATTTCCTTGGTTCTGAAAGCACAAGGTGAATGGATTTAGATTTTCACGAAGCTGAATGTAGGTTCTTATGGCTGGAAGGCTGGAACTGGCTCTATTGACCTAGCATGAATGCTCTCGATTTTCTCTCCCTTTTGCACGACATAGCAAAAATTCTCTCTTTTTTTCGTCCACTAATAACTATCCCAGCACTCGATTTTCTCTCCTCTACCCTCGATAACTTTTTCGAATCTCTCTTCTCCCAATCTCTTTCGTACACCTAGCATGACTTCTCTCGATTTTATATCCCAAAAATAATTGCCCGAACCCTTGATTTTCTTCGTCTCACACGATCTAACAAAATTAGCAGAACCGTATAGAAATTTTTCTGCTTCTCTCGAACCCTTGATTTTCTTGAATCTCTTTCTGTTCTCTCAATCTCTCTCTCAATTTTCTCTCCCTAGATTTCTTTTACATGACCTGGAAACAATTATCTCAATTTCTCTCCCTTAAATCTCTTTCGGACGACCTAGAAAAAGTTCTCCAGATTTTATCTCCCACTAGTAAGTATCCCAACACCCGATTTTCTCACCCTCGATCTCTCTCGCACGACCTAGAATAAATTCTGTCATTTTCTCTCCCAATACTAACTATCCCAGCCCCCGATTTTCTTTCCTTCTTTACCCCTGAACACTTTATCAAATCTCTCTCTTCTCTCAATCTCTCTCGCACGACCTAACGTGTCTTCTCCTGATTTTCTCTCCTTCTAATAACTATCCTAGCCCAGGATTTTCTCTCCGTCTTACTTGGCCGATAAAAAATTCTCCTAATTTTCTCTCCCTCAGTCTCTCTCGAACGTTCTAACAAATATTCTCCTAACTTTCTCTCCCACTAATAACTATCCACCCCTTGATTTTCTTTCTCCTTCTCTACCCTTAATTCTTTCTCGAATCTTTCTCTTCTCCAATCTTTCTTGTGCGACCTTGCTTGACTTCTTCATTTTCTCCCCCATTAATAACTGCTCAAACCCTTGATTTTCTCCCTCTCACACGACCTAAAGAAAAATTCTCTCGATTTTCTCACCCATTAATATCTTTCCCATGAGCCGATTTTCTCTCTCTCGATCGCTTTCTTATGTCTTAGCGAAATTCTCCCAATTTTCTCTTCCACTATTAACTATCCGAGCCCTCGATTTTCTCTCCTTCTCTACCCTTAAGCCCTTTCTCGAATGTCACTCACTTCTCTCGATCTCTTGCACGAGCTAGCGTGACTTGTCCTGATTTTATATTCTATTAATAACTATCCTAACCTAGCATGACTTCTTAGAACCCGATTTTCTCGTATAACTCATTAAAATTTTCTCGATTTTCTCTCTCACTAGTAACTTTCTTAGAACTCGATTTTCTCTCCCTTGATCTCTCTCGCATGGCTTAGCAAAAGTTCTCCAGATTTTCTCTCCCCTAATACCTATCCCCACCTGAATCCTCTCTCCTCTACCCTAACTCTTGCTCCAATATCTCCTTGTTCTCTCGATCTCTCTCATATTACCTAGCATGACTTCTCATTTTCTCTCCAACTAATACCTATACCAGTCCCTAATATTGTCTCCCTTATAGTGCATGGTAAAAATTCTCCCGATTTTCTCTCCCTCGTTCTCTCACGGCAAAAAAAAAAAACAATTCTCCTATTTTCTCTCCTATATCCCCGATCCTTTTCTCAAATCTCTCTTGCATGACCTAACATCACTTCTCCCAATTTTCTCTTGCTAATAATTATCTTTGCCAATGATTATCTCCCTTTGGCATAACCTTGCAGAAATTCTCCCGATTTTCTTCCTCGATCTCTCTCGCACGACCTAGTAAAAATCACAACCTTGTAAAGATTCTTAAGATTTTCACTCCCATTAATAACTATCCTAACCCCTGATTTTCTCTCCTTTTCTAGCCCCAACCCTTTTTCAAATCTCTCTTCTCTTGATCTCTCGTACGGCTAGGCATGACTTCTCCCGATTTTCTCTCCCACTAATAACCATCCTAGCCCTAATTTTATGTCCCTCTTGCACGATCCGGTAAAAATTCCCCTAATTTTCTCTCGCACTAATAATTAACCATACACTTGATTTTTCTCTCCCCTTCTCAACCCTTGGCATCTTTCTCAAATTTCTCTCTTCTCCCGATCTCTCTTGTACGACCTAGCATGACTTCTCTCAATTTTCTCTCCCATTGAAACTCTTGATTTTCTCCTTCTCGCATGACCTAGAAAAAATTCTCTTTATTTTCTTTCCCACTAATAATTATTCTAGGATCCAATTTTCTTAGTCCCTAGATTTCTAAAGCATGACATAACAAAAATTCTCCTGATTATCGCTTTCACTAAAAACTATCCTAGCCCCTGATTTTCTCTCTCCTATAACCCCAACACCATTGTCGAATCTCTCTCTTCTCCAGATCTCTCGTATGACCTAGCATGACTTCTCTCGATTTTCTTTCCCTTTCGCATGACTTAGCAAAAATTCTCCAATTTTTTTGGCCCACTAATAACTATCCCAGCACTCGATTTTCTCTACTCTACCCTCGATAACTTTCTCGAATCTCTCTTCTCCCAATCTCTCTCGTGCACCTAGTATGACTTCTCTCGATTTTATGTCCCACAAATAATTGCTCGAACCCCTAATCTTCTTCCTCTCACACGATCTGAAAAAATTTCTCTCGATGTTCTCTCCCACTAATATCTACCCCAGGAATGTATTTTTTTCTCTCCCTCGATCTCTTTTGCATGACTTCACAAAAATTGTCCCTATTCTTTATCTCACTGATAACTATTCCAGCTCCCTATTTTCTCTTGTTCTTTACCCCGACACCTTTCTCGAATCTCACTTTCACTCAATCTATCGCATGACCTGGCATAAACTGTGCCGATTTTATCTGTCATTATTAACTTTCCCAACCCTGATTTTCTCTCCCTATCTTGTAGGACTTGGAAAAATTCTTCCGATTTTCTCTTCAACTAATAACTATCCTAGGATGTGATTTTCTCTCTCCTCGATCTCTTTCGAACGACCTAACAGAAATTTGTCTGCTTCTCATAGATTTATAACGATCCCGGGACACGATTTTCTCTCCCTAGATCTCTCTCCAATTACCTAAGAAAACTTTTTCTGATTTTCTCAACCACTGACAACAATTTCGGCCCCTATTTTTATCTCCTTCTTTACCCCCAATGCCTTTCTCGAATCTCTCTCTTCTCTCGATTTGTCTCCCTTGACCTAGGTTGACTTCTCTTTATTGTCTCTCTGATCAATAACTCTCCAGAACCTAACCTTGATTTTTCTCTCCCTCTCTTGCACGACCTAGTAATAATTCTTCTTATTTTCTTTCCACGAGTAACTATCCTAGTGCCCAATTTTCTCTGCCTCGATCTCTCTAGTATGACTTCGAAAACATCCTCCCGGTTTTCTCTCACACTAATAACTATCACAACCCTTGATTTTTCTTCCCTACCCCCAACCTTTTCTTGAACCTCTTTTTGTTCACTCGATCTCTCTCGTATGACCTAGCATGACTTCTCAACATCTTCTCTCCAACTAATAACTATTGCGAATCTCATTTTTTCTCCCTGTCACCCGACCTAGTAAAAATTTGTCTGATTTTCTTTCTCTAGTATGACTTAGTAAATTTTTTCCAATTTTCTCTCCCATTAATAATTATTCTAGGAACCGATTTTTTCTCTTCCTCGATCTCTATCGTAAAACCTAACAAAAATTCTCCTGATTTTCGCTCCCTTTAATGAGTATCCCAACCTCGATTTCTCTCCGCTCTACCACCATCTCTTTTTCGAATCTTTCTTTTTTTTTTCTCAATTTCTCTTGACTGACCTAGCATTTCATTTCCCCATTTTCTCTCCAACTAATAACTATCCCAGACCTTGATTTTCTCTCCCTCTCACATTACCTAGTGAAAATTCACCCGATTTTGCCTCCCACTAATAAATATTCTAGCACTGGATTTTCTATCCATTGATCTCTCTCTAAAGGCCTAACAAATAATCTCCCATTTCCTCTCCCCCTAATAATCCCAACCCCTGATTTTCTCTCCTCTTTACCCCGACCCTTTTCTCGAATCTCTTTTACACGACCTAGCATGACTTCCTCCAATCTTTTATCAACTTATTAACTATCCTAGCCCCTAATTTTCTTCCTCTCACATGACCAAAATAAATTTCTCTTAATTTTCTCTCTCCCTTTGTCTCTTTTGCATGACCTAGAACAATTATCCCAATTTCTCTCCCTCGATCTCTTTGGAAGACCTAGCGAAAGTTCTCCTAATTTTTTCTCCCACTAGTAAGTCCCAGCACCCGATTTTCTCACCCTCGATCTATCTCACATGACCTAGAATAAATTCTCCCATTTTCTCTCCCAATAATAACTATCCCAACCCCCGATTTTCTTTCCTTCTTTACTCCTATCCCCTTTCTGAAATCTTTCCTCTCGATCTCTCTCGCACGACCTAACATGACTTCTCCTAATTTTCTCTCCCACTAATAACTATCCTAGCCCCGGATTTTCTCTCCGTCTTACTTAGCCGATAAAAAACTCTTCTAATTTTCTCTCCCTCGATATCACTCGCATGTCCTAACAAATATTCTCCTAATTTTCTCTCCCACTAATAACTATCCAGCCCTTGATTGTTTTTCTCCTTCTCTACCCCTAATTCTTTCTCGAATCTCTCTCTTCTGTAATCTTTCTCGTACAACCCAGCTTGACTTCTTGATTTTCTCCCCCATTAATAACTGCTTGAACCCTTGATTTCTCCCCCTCACACGACCTAAGAAAAATTCCCTCGATTTTCTCACCCACTAATGTATTTCTCGGGAACCGATTTTCTCTCTCTCGATCTCTCTCTTATGTCTTAATGAAAATTCTCCGGATTTTCTCACACTATTAACTATCCGTGCCCTCAATTTTCTCTCGTCTACCCTTAACCCCTTTCTCGAATGTCACTCACTTTTCTTGATCTCTCGCACGAGCTAGCGTAACTTGTCCCAATTTTATATTCTATTAATAACTATCCAAACCCCAATTTTTTCTCCCACTCTTGCATAACTTATCAAAATTCTCTCGATTTTTTCTCTCACTAATAACTTTCATGGGACCCAATTTTCTCTCTCCGTTGATCTTTCTTGCATGACCTAGCAAAAGTTCTCCTGATTTTCTCTCCCTTAATACCTATCCCAACCTGAGTCCTCTATTCTACCTCAACTCTTTCTCAAATCTCTCTTTGTTCTCTCGTTCTCTCTTGCATTACCTAGCATGACTTCTCATTTTCTCTCCAACTAATGCCTATACCAGTCCCCGACTTTGTCTCCCTCACCCAACGTGGTAAAATTTCTCTTGATTGTCTCTCCCTTGATCTCTCTGACGGCCCGAAAAAAATCTCTTATTTTCTCTCCCACTAATAACTATCCCAGCTCTTGATTTTCTCTCCTTTGTCCTCGACCTTGCAAAAATTCTCCCGATTTTCTCTCTCTTGATCTCTCTCACACAATCTAGTTAGAATTCTTAAGATTCACTCAGATTAAAAACTATCCTAACCCCCGATTTTCTCCCTCCTCTACCCCACCCCTTTCTCAAGTCTTTCTCTTTTCTTGATCTCTCTCATATGACTAAACATGACTTCTCTCGATTTTCTCTCCCACTAATAACCATCTTAGCCCCTGATTTTCTCTCCCACTAATAATTATCCCAACACTCGATTTTTCTCTTCATCTCAACCCCCGAGATCTTTCTGAAATTTCTCTCTTCTCCTGATCTCTCTCGTACGACCTAATATGATTTTTCTAAATTTTCTCTCCCATTAATACCCCAGATTTTCTCCTTCTCGCACGACCTAGCAAATATTGTCTCTACTTTCTCTTGCACTAATAACTATTCTAGGACCCGATTTTCTTAGTCCCTAGATTTATGTTGTATGACATAACAAAAATTCTCCTGATTTTCTCTTCCACTAAAAATATCCTAGCCCCCGATTTTCTCTCTCCTTTTCTACCCCCAACACCATTCTCGAATCTCTCTCTTCTCCCAATCTCTCTTGTATGACTTGGCATGACATCTCTCGATTTTCTCTCCCTTTCACATGACCTAGCAAAAATTCTCCCCTTTATTTTTCACCAATTGATAACTATCCCACCACTCCTGATTTTCTTCCTCTCACACGATCTAACAAAATTTATCTTCATATTCTCTCCCTCTAACAAAATTCATCAACCCCAGGAATGTATTTTTTCTCTCACTCGATCTCCTTTGCACAACTCACTAAAAAATCTCCCTATTCTTTATCCCACTAATAACTATTCCAGCCCCCTATTTTCTCTCCTCTACCCCAACCCCTTTCTAGAATCTGACTTTCTCTCAATTTCTCATGACCTAGCATAAATTGTCCTGATTTTATCTCACATTAATAACTATCCCAACCCCGATTTCTCTCCCAATCTTCTATGACTTGGAAAAATTCTCCCGATTTTCTCTTCAACATTTAACTATCCTAGGACGCGATTTTCTCTCTCCCTCTATCTCTTTCGAATGAACTAACAGAAAATTTTTTGCTTCTCTCCGAATTATAACTATCCCGGGACCCGATTTCCTCTCCCCATAACTCTCTTGCTTTTCCTAGCAAAAATTCTTCCGATTTTCTCTTCCACTGACAACAATTCCAGCCCCTGATTTTTATCTCCTTGTGTACCCCCAACGCCTTTCTCGAATCTCTCTCTTCTCTCGATCTGTCTCCCACGACCTAAGGTGACTTCTCCCTATTTTCTCTCTCATTAATAACTATCCAAAACCTCGATTTTTCTCTCCCTCTCTTGCACAACCTCGAAGTAATTCTTCTTATTTTCTTTCCACGAATAACTATCCTAGTACCCAATATTCTCTCCCTTGATCTCTCTCACATGGCTTAGCAAACATCCTCCCAATTTTCTCTCCCACTAATAACTATCACAACCCTCAATTTCTCTTCCCGACCCCAAATCTTTTCTTGAACCTCTTTCTGTTCTCTCGATCACTCTCGTATAACCTAACATAACTTCTCAAATTTTTCTCTCTAACTAATAACTATCTTAGACCTGATTTTTTTCCCTATCGCACGACCTAGTAAAAATTTGCCCGATTTTCTCTCTCTAGCATGACTTCGTAAAATTCTCTAGATTTTCTCTCCCACTAATAAATATTTTAGGACCTGATTTTCTCTCTTCCTCGATCCTTATCGTAAAACCTAACAAAAATTCTCCTGATTTTCTCTCCCACTAATTAGTATCCCAACCCCGATTTCTCTCCGCTCTACCACTAAAAACTTTCTTGAATCTCTTTTTTTTTTCTCATTTTCTTTTGACTTACATCTCCCCATTTTCTCTCCAACTAATAACCATCCCAGACCCTGATTCTCTCCCTCTCGCATGACCTAGTGAAAATTCACCCGATTTCCCCTCCCTCTAATAAATATCCTAGCATCGGATTTTCTATCCATTGATCTGTCTCTAAAGGCTTAACAAAAAATCTCCCATTTCCTCTCCCACTAATAATCCCAAACCCCCAATTTTCTCCCCTCCAACTTCGATCCTTTTCGCGATTTTCTCTTCCACAACCTAGCATGACTTCTCCCAATCTTCTGTCCAACTATTAACTATCCTAGCCCCCCAATTTTCTCCCTCTTGCATGACCAAAAAAAATTCTCTTAATTTTCTCTCTCCCTCGATTTCTTTTAGATGACCTGGAAAAAATTATCCTAATTTCTCTCCCTCGATCTCTTTCGAACGACCTAGAAAAAGCTCTCTTGATTTTATCTCCCACTAGTAAGTATCCCAGCACCCGATTTTCTCACCCTCGATCTCTCTCGCATGACCTAGAATAAATTCTCTCATTGTCTCTCGAAATAGTAACTGTCCCAACCCCCAATATTTTTTCCTCCTTTACCCTGACCCCTAACCACTTTCTCAAATCTCTCTTTTCTCGATCTCTCGCACGAACTAACATGACTTCTCCTGATTTTCTCTCCAACTAATTACTATCCTAGCCCCGGATTTTCTCTCTGTCTTACTTGGCCGATAAAAAATTGTTCTAATTTTCTCTCTTTCAATCTCTCCCGCAAGTCCTAACAAATATTCTCTTGATTTTCTCTCCCACTAATTACTATCCAGTCCCTGATTTTTTTTCTCCTTCTCTATCCCTAATTCTTTCTTGAATCTCTCTCTTCTCCGATCTTTCTTCTACAACCCAGCTTGACTTCTTCATTTCTCCCCCTTTAATAACTGCTTGAACCCTTTAATTTTTTTGTCACACAACCTAAGAGAAATTCTCTTGATTTTCTCACCCACTAATATCTTTCCCAGGAACCAATTTTCTCTCTTTAGACCTCTCCTACGTCTTAGTGAAAATTCTCCCAATTTTCTCTCCCACTATTAACTATCTGAGCCCCGATTTTCTCTCCTTCTTTACCCTTAACCCCTTTCTCGAATGTCACTCATTTCTCTCGATCTCCCGGACGAGCTAGAGTGACTTGTCCCTATTTTATATTCCATTAATAACTATCCCATCCCCAATTTTCTCTCCTTCTGTCGCATAACTTATCAAAATTCTCTCAATTTTCTCTCCCACTAATAACTTTCATAGGACCCAATCTTCTCTCTCCCTCGATCTCTCTCGCATGACCTAGGGAAATTTGTCCTGATTTTCTCTCCCCTAATACCTATCCCAGCCCGAATCCTCTCTCCTCTACCCAAGTCTTTCTCAAATCTCTCTCTATTCTCTCGATCTCTCTCGCATTACCTAGCATGACTTCTCATTTTCTCTCCCTCACACAACGTGGTAAAAATTCTCCCGATTTTTTGTCCCTCGTTCTCTCTCACAGCCTAAAAAAAAATTCTCCATTTTCTCTCTCATTAATTACTATCCCATCCCCCGATTTTCACTCCTTTATACCCAACCCTTTTCTCGAATCTCTCTCACATGACCTAACATGAATTCTCCCGATTTTCTCTCCCACTAATAATTATCCTAGCCAACGATTTTCTCCCTCTGTCACGATGTTGCAAAAATTCTCACAATTTTCTCTCCCTCGATCTCTTGCACGACCTAGTAAAAGATTCTTAAGATTTCCACTCCCATTAAAAACTTTCCTAACCCCTGATTTTCTCTCTCCTCTACCCCTACCCCTTTCTCAATTCTCTCTTCTCTTAATCTCTCTCGTACAACCAAGCATGACTTCTCCCATTTTTCTCTCACACTAAAAACCATCTTAGCCCTCGATTTTCTCTCCCTCTCGACCGATTTGGTAAAAATTCTCTTGATTTTCTCTCCCACT
This sequence comes from Macadamia integrifolia, assembly GCF_013358625.1. Classification (NCBI taxonomy): domain Eukaryota; kingdom Viridiplantae; phylum Streptophyta; class Magnoliopsida; order Proteales; family Proteaceae; genus Macadamia; species Macadamia integrifolia. The sequence goes on along the minus strand of NC_056567.1, from coordinate 31,907,180 downwards.
AATAATTGTTCCAACACTTGATTTTTCTCTCCTTCTCAACCGCCGACATCTTTCTCAAATTTCTCTCTTCTCCCGATCTCTCGCGTACGACCTAGCATGGCTTCTCTCAATTTTCTCTCCTATTGCTATTCCTGATTTTCTCCTTCTCACAAGACCTAGCAAAAATTCTATCCATTTTCTCTTCAACTAATAACTATTCTAGGACCCAATTTTCTCAGTCCCTAGATTTCTGTTGCATGACATAAAAAAAATTCTCCTGATTTTCTCTTGTCATAAAAACTATCCCTGCCCCCGATTTTCTCTCCTTCTCTGCCCTCAACACCATTCTCAATTCTCTCTTCTCTCAATCTCTCTCGTATGAGCTAGTATGACTTATCTCGATTTTGTCTCCCTTCCGCACGACCATGGAAAAATTCTCCCATTTTTTTTCGCCCACTAATTACTATCCGAGCACTTGATTATCTCTCCTTTACCCTCTACAACTTTCTCGAATCTCTCTTCTCCCAATCTCTCATGCACCTAGCATGACTTCTCTTGATTTTATCTCCCACGAATAATTGCCCGAACACATGAATTCTCAACATTTTCTCTCCAACTATTAACTATCCCAGACCTGATTTTCACTCCCTATTGTAAGACCCAGTAAAATTATGCCCGATTTTCTCTCCCTCTCAGTCATGACTTTGTAAAATTCTCCCGATTTTCTCTCTCACTAATAACTATCCTAGGACCCTACGTTCTTTGTTCCTCGATATCTGTTGTAAAACCTAACAAAAAATCTCCCATTTTCTCTCCCACTAATAATTCCAACCCACGATTTTTTCTCCTCTTTACCCTTGACCATTTTCTTGAATCTCTCTTATACCTAGCATGACTTCTCCCAATCTTTTGTCAAACTATTAACTATCCTAGCCCCAAATTTTCTCCCTCGTGCATGACCAAAAAAAATTCTCTCAGTTTTCTCTCTCCTTCGATCTCTTTTGCATGACCTAGAAAAAAAAACCCAATTTCTCCCTTGATCTCTTTCGGATGACCTAGCAAAATTTCTCTTAACTTTCTCTCCCATTAGTAATTATCCCAGCACTCGATTTTCTCATCCTTGATCTCTCGCACGACCTAGAATAAATTCTCCCATTTTCCCTCCCAATAGTAACTATCCCAACCCTCAATTTTCTTTCCTTCTTTACCCCTGACTCCTTTCTAAAATCTCTCTCTTCTCTCGATCTCTCACATGACATAACATGACTTCTCCTGATTTTCTCTCCCACTAATAACTATCCTAACCCTAGATTTTCTCTCCGTCTTACTTGGCTGGTAAAATATTCCCCTAATTTTCTCTCCCTCGATCTCTCTCGCACGTCCTAGAAAATATTCTCCTAATTTTCTCTCCCACAAATAACTATCCAGCCCCTGGTTTTCTCTCTCCTTCTCCACCCCTAATTTTTTCTCGAACCACTCTCTTCTCTGATCTTTCTCATACGGCCCACCTTGACTTCTTGATATTCTCCCTCACACAACCTAATAAAAACTCTCTCGATTTTCTTGCCCACTATTATCTTTCCCTGGAACCGATTTCTTTCTCTTACATTTTAGCAAAAATTCTCCCGATTTTCTCTCTGACTTTTAACTATCTGAGCCCCTGATTTTCTCTCCTTCTCTAACCTTAATCCCTTTCTCGAATGTCCCTCACTTCTCGATCTCTCGCACGAGCTAGCTTGACTTGTCCCAATTTTATATTCTATTTATATCTTCCCAACCCCAATTTTCTCTCCCTGTCTCGCATAATCAAAATTCTCTCTATTTCCTCTCCCACTAACTTTCATAGGACCCAATTTTCTCTCCCCCTTGATCTCTCTTGCATGACCTAGCAAATGTTTTGATTTTCTCTCCCCAAATACTTATCTCCGCCCGAATCTTCTCTGCTCTCCCCTAACTCTTTATCAAATCTCTTTGTTCTCTCGACCTCTCTCGCATTTCCTAGCTTGAGTTCTCATTTTCTCTCCAACTAATACCTATATTAGTCATTGATTTTGTCTCCTTCACACAACGTGGTAAAAACTCTCTCGATTTTCTCCCTCGATCTCTCTCACGGCCTAAAAAAATTTCTCCCATTCTCTCCTACTAATAACTATCCCAGCCCCCAATTTTTTCTCCTTTACCCCCGACCCTTTTCTTGAATCTCTCTTGCACGACCTAGCATAACTTCTCCTTATTTTCTCTCCCACTAATAATTATCCTAGCCAATGACAAAAATTCTATCGATTTTATCTCCCTTGATCTGTCTCGCACGTCTTAGCAAAAATTATTAAGATTTTCACTCCCATTAATAACTATCCTAACCCCCAATTTTCTCACTCCTTCTCTACCCCCACCCCTTTCTCAAACTTTTCTCTTCTCTTGATCTCTCTCGTATGACAAAGCATGACTTCTTCCGATTTTCTCTCCCACTAATAACTATCTTATCCCCCGATTTTCTCTCCCTTTTACACTATCTAGTAAAAATTCTCCTGATTTTCTCTCCCAATAATAATTCTCCCAACACTTGGTTTTCTCTCCTTCTCAACCCCGACATCTTTCTCTAATTTCTCTCTTCTCTCGATCTCTCTCGTACGACCTTACATGACTTCTCTCAAATTTCTCTCCATTTAATACACTTAATTTTCTCCTCGCACGACCTAGCAAAAATTGTTTCTATTTTCTCCCCCATTGATAACTATTCTAGGGCCCGATTTTCTCAATCCCTAGATATCTGTCGCATGACATAACAAAAATTCTCCTAATTTTCTCTCTCCTTCTCTACCCCAAACACGATTCTCGAATCTCTTTCTTCTTACGATCTCTCTTGTATGACCTAATATGACTTCTATCGATTTTCTCTCCCTTTTGCATGACCTAGCAAAATTCTCCCTTTTTTTTCGCTCACTAATAACTATCGAAACAATTGATTTTCTCTCCTCTACCCTTGATAACTTTCGCGAATATCTCCTCCTAATCTCTCTTGTCCAACTCGTATTATTTCTCTCGATTTTATCTCCCACAAATAATTGCCTGAACCTCTAATTTTCTTCCTCTCACATGTCCTAACAAAATTTCTCCCGATATTCTCTCCCACCATTATCTACCCCAGGAACGTATTTTTTCTCTCCCTCGATCTACTTCACAAAAATTCTCCCAATTCTTTGTCCCATTGATAACTATTCCAGCCCCTTATTTTCTTTCCTCTACCCCAACTCCTTTCTTGAATCTGACGTCCTCTCAATCTCTCGCATGACCTAGCATAAACTGTCCTGATATTATCTGTTATTATTAACTATCCCAACCTTGATTTTCTCTCCCTATCTTGCATGACTAGGAAAAATTCTCCCGATTTTCTCTCCAACTAATAACTATCCTAGGATGCGATTTTCTTTCTCCCTCGATCTCTTTCAAACAACTTAACATAAATTTTTCCTCTTCTCTCTGACTTATAACTATCCCGGGACCCGATTTTCTCCCTAGATCTCTCTCGCATTACCTAGCAAAAGTTCTTCTGATTTTCTCAACCACTGACAACATTTCCGGCCCCTGAGTTTTATCTCCTTCTCTACCCCTAACACCTTTCTTGAATCTCTCTCTTCTCTTTATCTGTCTCCCACGACCTAGGATGACTTCTCCTTATTTTCTCTTTGATTAATAACTATCCTAGTGCCCAATTTTCTCTCCCTTGATCTCTCTCGCATGACTTGGCGAACATCCTCCCCATTTTCTCTCTCACTTTCCCTCCCCCCAACCTTTTCTTGAACCTCTTTTTGTTCACTCGATCTGTCTCATATGACACTAGCATAACTTCTCAACATTTTCTCTCCAACTAATAACTATCGCAAACCTGATTTTTTCTCCCTGCCGCACGACCTAGAAAAAATTTGCTAGATTTTCTCTCTCGCATGACTTAGTAAAATTCTCCCGATTTTCTCTCACACCAATAAATATTCTAAGACCCGATTTTTTCTCTTCCCTGATCTCTATCGTAAAACCTAGCAAAAATTCTCCTAATTTTCTCTCCCACTAATGAGTATCCCAACCCTGATTTCTCTCTGCTCTACCCTCGACGCTTTCTCGAATCACTCTTTTTTTTTCTCAGTCTCTCTCGACTGACCTTGCATTACATCTCCACTGTTTCTCTCTAACTAATAACTTTCCCTGACCCTGATTTTCTCTCCCTCTCGTACAACCTAATGAAATTCGCCCAATTTTTCCTCCCACTAATAAATAACCTAGCACCTGATTTTCTATCCATTGATCTCTCTCCAAACGCCTAATAAAAAATCTCCCTTTTCCTCTCCTACTAATAATCCCAACCCCCGATTTTCTCTCCTTTTTACCCCGACCCTTTTCTCAAATCTCTCTTACACGACCTAGCATTATTTCTCCCATTCTTATGCCCATCTATTAACTATCCTAGCCCCCAATTTTCTCCCTCTAGCATGACCTAAAAATATTTCCCAATTTTCTCTCCCCCGATCTCTCTTGCATGACCAAGAAAAAGTTATCTCAATTTCTCTCTCATTGATCTCTTTTGCATGACCTAGAAAAAGTTTTCGTATTCTCTCCTTCTTATAACTATCGCAACCCTAGATTTCTTTCGTCTACTCCCAAACCCTTTCTCAAATCTCTCTGTGTGTCCCACGACCTATTATGGCTTCACCCGATTTTCTCTCCCTCTAGTAACCATTCCAATCCCTGATTTTGTCTCCCTCTCATACGACTTAGCTAAATTTCTCTTGATTTTCTCTCTCACTAATGACTATCCCAACACTCAATTTTATCTCTATTTTTCTACCCCTCCTTTCTTGAATCTCTCTCTTATCCCTATCTCTCTCGTACGACCATGTAAGACTTCTCTCGATTTTTTTCTCCCACTAATAATTATCCCAACCCATGATTTTTCCTTCTCACACAACCTAACAGAAGGTTTCCCGCTTCTCTCCCACTTCTAACTACCCGGGGACCCGATTTTCTCTCCCTTGATCTCTCTCGCATTACCTCGCAAAAATTCTTTTGATTTTCACTACCACTAACAACAATTTGAGCCCTCGATTTTTATCTGCTTCTCTGCCCCTATCCCCTTTCTCGAATCTCTCTCTTCTCTCGATTTGTCTCCCACGACCTAAGATGACTTCTCCCCCATTCTCCCGATCTTCACTCCCATTAACCTTTTCTTGAACTTGTTTCTGTTCTCTCGATCTCTCTCGTATGACCTAACATGACTTCTCAACATTTTCTCTCTAACTAATAACTATGCCAGTCTCGATTTTCTCTCTTTGTCGCATGACCTAGTAAAAATTTGCCCGATTTTCCCTCCCATTAATAAATATCCATCACTCGATTTTTTATCCTTTGATCTCTCTTTGAAGGCCTGATAAAAAATCTACCATTTTCTTTCCCACTAATAACTATCCCAACCCTGATTTTCTCTCCTTTTTACCCATACCCTTTTCTCGAATCTTTCTTGCACGACCTAGAATGGCTTCTCCTACTATTAGTTGTTCTAGCCCCCTAATTTTTCATTCTCGCATGACCTAGAAACATTCTCCTAGCAAACATTCTCCCAATTTTCTCTCCCTCGATCTCTCTTTCCTGACCTAGAAAAACTCTCCTGATTCTCTCCCACTAATAAATATCACAGCATCAAATTTTCTTGACTCTACTCCCAACCCCTTTCTCTCTCTCTCTCTCTCTCTCTCTCTCTCTCTCTCTCATGGTCCAATATGGTTTTACCCGATTTTCTCTCCCACTAATAACCATTCCTTTCCCCCATTTTCTCTCCCTCTCTCGTATGATTTAGCAAAAATTCTCCTGATTCTCTCCCGTTAATAACTATCCCAACATTTGATTTTCTCTTATCCCTATGTCTCTCGTATGACCTAGTATGAATTCTCTCTATTTTTTCTCCCACTAATAATTATCCCAACCCTTGATTTTCTCCCTCTCACACGACCTAACAGAAAGTCCCCTGCTTTTCTTTCCCACTTATAACTATCTCGGGACCCGATTTTCTCTCCCTAGATCTCTCTTGCATGACCTAGCAAAAATTCTCCTGATTTTCTCTCCTAATAATAACAAATCCAGCCCCCAATTTTGATCTCATTCTCTATCCCCATCCACTTTATCGAATCTCTCTTTTCTCGATCTATCTCCCACGGCCTAGGATGACTTCTCCCTATTTTCTCTCCCCTTTTTTTTTGGGTACTTTAAATAATTAATACCCAATAGGGGAAAAAGAATATACAAGGGGGGAAAGAAGGGGGGGAGGCCTTAGCCAACAGGGAAAAGCCATCTACAAGAGAAGAAGAAAATTACATCAACACAACAAAAGAGCAAACAAATAGCCAAACCAAGAACAGAGGAACTAGAAGAAAATGGGGGTGGAGGGGCATCAAGAAGGGGGGGGGGAATAGGGTTCAAGGGAAGGTTCCAAGATGTAGTGATGTCGCCATTTTTGATGGAACTGGGGATAGGCCTATACTGGAGGGAGCGGATTTTGGAGGTAACATCATAGAAGATGGCAGTCCGAATCTTGTTTGGGAAGCTAGAATTGGATGACCATCTATGAATGTTTGGCTCCATCCAAAGGTGGTTAATGGTAGTAGAGAAGGCTAGCTTTCCTATGGTGTCACCAATGGTGGGGCCCCCGAAAGTCTTGTCAATCCAGATCGATTCTCTATCAAGGGGAAGAATGGATCTAAGAGAGGGCTAGCACTTTAAGAGAAATTCCTTCCAAACCAAGGGTGAAAGGGGACAAGAGAAGAAAAGGTGGGAAAAGTCCTCCAGATCATGAGGTAGAGGCAGCAAGAGGGCTTTATAGGGATATGACGGTTGATGAGAAAAGACTAGGTAGGGAGACAATTAGAGAGGCATCTCCAGACCGTGAAGCTATGACGAGGAATGTGGCCTGTGAACCAGACATGATTTATCCAAGAGACAAGAGGCTCGGAGGGTCCGATAAAGGACCAAGTAGAGGCAGAAAAAATGATCCCATTGGAAGAGGGCAGCCAGGTACATTTGTTTTCCCTACCACGATGCCCTGGGGGGAGGGGGAAGGGCAGACCAGAGGTCCGCAAAAGGGGGGAGGACAAGGGGGGAGACCAACCCAAGGGGGAAACAATAGAGGAAACAGGGGCATTCAAAGGAAACCCTAAGGAATAGATCATCCTAGGAGTGGCTAAGGAGGAAAGAATGCCAGAAGGTTGCCATGGGTCAAGCCACAGAGTGGTTGATTGGCCATTACCGATAGAGAAGGTGATGGCAGTAAGGGCCAAAGGCCTAAGGATAAGGATTTTCCTCCAAATCCAAGAGGCATCCGAAGGGGTGGGATTAGTCCAAAGGGAGTGAGAGGATAGCAGAGAGGGCTGAAGTCGGTTGACCCAGATACTACTTTGCTTAGACGTAATTTTTCAGATAAGCTTGAGGATACCAACTGAGTTAAATTCCTTGATTTTTCTGATACTGAGACTACCCTCAGATTTGGGAAGGTAGACCCTGTCCCAACTAATGGGATGGAGAAAGTTGGAGGAGTCCGATCCTTTCCAAAGGAAAGATCAAATAAGCCTTTCAATGCCCTTGATGGTAGATGAGGGGAGGATGAATATACCAGACCAATAGAGGTACATGGACTGGAGGACCGACTGAATGAGGGTGAGACAACTAGCATAGGATAGAAGCTTGGCATTCAAAAGCTGGAGCCTCTTTCTCAAAAGGTTAAGCAAGGGGGAACAGAGGTGAGCTGAGAGGCGAGAGGAGATGAGGGGAAGGCCAAGATACTTGACAGGAAGGGACCCACAGGAGAAACCAGTGATATTTAGGAGGAGATTTTGGGTTTCTTCAGAGACACCCGAGAGGAAGAGATTAGACTTGAGAAGATTGATACTGAGACCTAAGAGAGATTTAAAGGAGTGGAGGGAGGACATAATGGTGGAAATGGAGATAGGGTCCGCATTTGAGAAGATTGTGATATCATCAATAAAGGCGAGATAGGTAAGGTGGAGGCATTTGCATTTGGGGATAGGAGAGATAAAATGCAAATCTGTAGTAGTTTGGATAGAACGGGACATAACTTCCGGAGAGAGGGAGAAGAGAAAAGGTGAGAGGGGACAACCTTGATGAATACCCCGAGGAGAGGGGAAGTAACCAGCCAGGCTACCATTGATCAGGATGGAGAATTTGGGGGAGGATATACAACATTGAATCCAGTGGACAAAAGAGTGGGGAAATGACTTGTGAAGCAGCACTTTAGAAATAAAGTCCTAGCTAATAGTGTCAAAGGCCTTATGGATGTCAATTTTGAGAAGGGCCTCAGAAGAGTGAGATTTACTATCAAAGCCCCTCACAGTCTCATGGCAGAGAATGATATTGTTCGCTATGCTCCTACCAGCAATGAAAGCGGATTGGTTTGGGCTGACAAGTGAATCAATGACTTTCTGAATCCTGTTGGCTTAGATTTTGGCAATGAATTTGTGGAGAAGGTTGCATAGAGGGATATGTTTGAAGTCATTCATGGAGTTTGCAGCTTCCTTTTTAAGGATGAGACAAAGAAAGGTGTGATTGGTACCACTAATCTGATTAGGACAGAGGAAGAAACTACGGATGGTAAGGATAAGATCCTTGCGGATTATATTCCAACAAGAAGAGAAGAAACCCATATTAAAACCATCCGGGCTAGGGGCACGATTAGCTTTGTGGGAGAGGATGGCAGAGATAATTTCATCCTTAGAAGGAATGGTTGTGAGGAATGGGGGGTGGAAGAAGAAATGGGAGAGGATGGGGAGAAAATACTGGTGAAGTGGGAGATGACTTCAAATTTGATTTCTGACGGCGAGGAAAGTTCCACTCCAGAAGCAGACAATAGGGGGATCACATTTGCATTATGCCTCGCTTTGAGGGAGCGATTCAAGAAGGCCGAATTAGAATCACCAAGTTCAAGACAGTTGATCCTAGCTTTCTAACAGAGGAAGCTCTCCTCCCAATGAAGGAGGAGGGAGAGGTCAAAAGAGATCAATTTTTCCTCCAAGGAAAGCCCAGGATTTAGGAGGTCATCCTGGAGTCTAGATTAAATGGAAATGAGATTATCGTGATAAGAGGGGACCCGGGAGGAGATGTTGCAAAAGTGATAGAGTTCCAGGATTTTAGAGCAGCTTTGACATTTTTGAGTTTCCTAGCAGAGGAGATGAGCCGAGAGGGGGAGAGGGGGATGGGAGCACACCAAGCGTCCTGGACATTTTGGATGAAATCATGGTGGGAGGACCACATGTCAAAAGAACTTGAATGGCTTAAGGCCGAAGGGGCAAAAAGGGATGACATGAATAGAAATAGGACTATGATTAGAGATCCTATGGAGATCAAAGGAGGTATGAGAGTAAGAGAAGGAATCAAGCCAAGCTTCATTGACTTGGACCCTATCAAGCTTACAAGCAACCCAGAGGTTACCAAAACGCCTATTATGCCAAGAAAACTTAGTCCCAGGCCAGCGGAGGTCATTGAGATTAAGCTTATCTAGACATGTATTGAAGGAGTCAACAACTTGACTATCAATGGGTTTGCCTCCAAACTTCACATGACTGGAACGGATGACATTGAAATCACTCATGACACACCAGGGGCTAGAGCCAGTGAAGGGGGAAAAGGAACGGAGCTCATCCCATAGAGAGCCTATGGGAAGCAAGATTATGAGGGTAGATAACTGGCGGCAATACCCAATGACTGTGGGAGGGGAAAGAAGGCTTTTCTTAGCTCTATCTCAGCCACCAATTTTCTCTCCCTCTTGCATGACCTAGCAAATGCTCGCCCGTTTTTCTGTCCCATTAATAACTATCCCAACACCAATTTTCTCATCCTTGAGACGTCTTAAAAAAAATCCTCCCATTTTCTCTCCTAATAATAACTATCATAGGCTAAGGATTAAAGTATCGGTATCGATTGGTGTATTGGTCGGCCAAAATTAAGATACGTATCGGAGGGTATCATATCGTATTGATCGGTGTATCGATCGGCGAAAATAAGATACGCACATAAATGGATATGAAACACTTTTTTATACACTTTTGCATAAAAAAGTTAAAAAAAGCTATATATAACATGTATTATGCATAAACAGTAAATTGAGTGTATCGCACTAAGAATCCAAGGTTTTTCTAACCTTGATTTCCACTTTAGTTAGGGAGAAAAATAGTTGGCAGCAACTTTGAAACAAAACCACCTCTAAAAATTGTGTTTTTCTAAAAAATTACCCATTTTGGCCATTTTATGACTGTATCGATACATATCGGTGTGTATCAGTCTATACATACTGATACGCATCGATACCCCACTGATACGTACCGATACATACCGAAACGTACATGTCACTTCGATTTTAAATTTTTCATAGAGTATCGATACATATCGGTGCGTATCGGTGGGGTATCAATGTGTATCGGTATGTATCGTAAGATACATATCGATACAAAAGGGTTTTAAAAATTTTATGTATCGTATCGGTCTGTATTGTATCTATCCTACCGATACGGATACGTATCGATTGATACGGCCCATACTTTAAACTCTGATCATAGCCGCGATTATCACTCATTTACCTCTGACCCCTTTCTTGAATCGCTCTTCTCTATCTTTTTTACATAACCTAGTATGACTTCTCCTGATTCTCTCCCTCTTGTATGACCTATAGAAAATACTTCGTAATTTCACTTTCCTTGATTTGTCTGGCATAACCTAGTAAAAATTCTCCAGATTTTCTTTCCCACTAAACTATTCCGGCTCCCGATTTTATTTCTCCTTCTCTGAGCCCAACCCCTTTCTCGATTTTCTCTCTTTCTGTCTTCTGTCTATCTCTCTCACTCAGCCTAGAACGAATTCTCCCAATTTTCTCTTTATCTCTCTTGCACAACCTAGCATGACTTATCTTGATTTTCTCTCCCTCCCACATGACCTAACAAAAATTTTCTTGATTTTTTCTTTCACTAGTAACTATCCCGGTATCCAATTTTCTTTCTCCTTCACTATTCTTGACCTTTTTCTGAAATCTCTCTCTTATCCCGATTTCTCTAGTACGACCTAGCATGACTTCTCTTGATTTTCTCTCCAACTAATAACTGTCCGAACCCCTGATTTTCTCCCTCTCACATTATGTAAGAAAAATTCTCTTGATTTTCTCTCCCACTAATATTTTTCCCAAGAACTGATTTTCTCTCTCCCTTGATCCACCTATTCCAACTTGGAAGAACAGGCTATTTGACAGGGAGACTCTTTAATTTTGGAGGCCTGGTCCGATAAAGTTGCTTAGTATTGGAAACAACCTATAGAGATTACTCCAGGTAATTATATTGAAGCACATAATTGGTTGAAGATCACAAGGTGGTTTGAATAAGTAATTCTTTTAGATCTGATGTTTCTTCTAAATTTCGACTTGATCCATTTGTATATGAGGTTAATTTGTGTTCCTTTCTTCTTTTTCATCTGTGTGGAAGTGTATAATGACTTTGACACAGTTTGTTGAGCATCTTGATTGACATCAGTGTACTCCTTTCCATCTCCAGCAATTAATTAGCAATCTTGATCATGATTTGCAACATGCAATAAAGGTGGAGGTAATATGGACATTGGATCTGTCTCCAATTATGTTGAAATAAAGAATGCTATCATGGAAAAGGTGGTCTATATCCGGATTAGCTTCTAGTCTGAATTTAGCCCACCTAGTAAAATCAAAACACGCTCCTTTTCATGTGATCTATAGACCTTGGCTTCTTCATCAAGATTGGACAACTAAGGGGGTGTTTGGTTCAGTAAATCTTTGGGATGACATTCTTTAGAATGATAATTCTTAATTTTTGGAGTTTTTTGGTTCCACTAGGATGACCCTCATAAGTAAACACCCTACTTCCCATGAATGACCATATTACAAAGGATGTGTTCCAAATCTGAGTTTACCTCCCAAATCTGAGTTTACCTCAACACTTAAACTCAGATTTGAGCAACCTTTTTACCACCTAGTATAAAAGGAGAAAGTGGAAAGAAGTTCTCTACGGAAGCCAATATCTCAACCCGCGAGAAACATGTACTAGCCTCAAGGCAACCAAACGATTTTTCAAAAAGAAACATAATTCAGAAGAATGTCTATCAAAAGGTTGACATTCATATCCGATACATAACCCATTTGATTTACCGAACCAAACACCCCCTAAAGGTCTCGAATGTGATCATATTGCTTCCAGAGTCCTATAACAATAGTATGGTAGTTAGAAATAGACTTATTCCCTAGCTTGATTGAGAGGGCATGTTGAAGGAGTTGGTAGACCTTGACAGAGTCACCTACCCTGTTATATCTCTTAGAAACACTATCCCAAATATCCTTAGAAGTTTCTTGCCTAATAAATCTCCTACCTAACTTAGGTTTCAAGGAGGAAAGCAACTAAGTTATAACAGTAGAATTCACAGTTTCTCATCAGTGGTAACCTAGGTCAGCGATAGTGGGAGCCTTGATAGCCCCAGTAATTAGCTTTCCTCTGCTTTGCAGGGATAACTTTATAGAGTGCAACCAACCCAAATAGTTGGTACTATCCAACTTCACAAGTGAAATCTGATTATTTGAATTATCAAAGACAATCAAATTGGGGTTGTACTACTTAACCCACCAGATGTGGCTTCTATAGGTTCTGTGAGATCAGACATTATTGAAGAATTATCACAAAAAACAACACAAGTGGAGATACACAAGCCCTAAAAAAATTCTTCTTAGGACCCAAAAAAATTCCAGCAAGCTAATAAACCATGAAAGAGATGGAACATCAATAAAACTCACTTCTAACATCCTAGTTGCATAAAAAAGTTATACAATCAAGTACAACCATTGTAAGCAACTAAATCACATAGTGCTTGCCATTACAAACCAAACAACTCACAGAGACTAAAAAAATCGATACCTCGTAGCATGGAGGAGAATGAGTTATGTTCATACAACTCTCCAAGGTATAACCTATGGTTTTGAGGGATCAAAGGAGGGGCTTGGGTGTAGACTCTATCTAGCTTAGCCACAGCCTCAGCCGAGATTTTGGGAGAGCGAAATGAGAGGTCAAATCCCAGGTTGGCAGTAAAGCTGGGAATGGCTTCCAGTCTCTGTGTGGGCTTCAAACAGCCCTTGTAGACATTTAATAAGCCTCCAAGCACCTTCAGATCACTTTTAGAACACCATCAATTCTTCTTTTTTAATCTCTTTACATAGTACAACCTCTATTGGACCCATTTGATTGCTAGGGTTCTAAAAGAGACTCAAAGAATGAGAAGCAGGAACCTTGGTCGACTCTTAAACCATTTTTCTCTGGCATATGTTGATCGCATTCTTAAACTTTGACACTTCAATTTTCAAGAAATGCTTCAAGTGTCCTAGATCCTTGATTTCAAATTGTTTGGCCAAATCGGCTTTCTGCCTAGCTATTTTATCATGATCATCTCTAGTCACAACAATATCATCAACATAAACAATCAATGTGGTGATGGTATCATTACCTCGCCGGGTAAATAATATGTGGTCTGCTTGACTCTGGGAATATACATTCATTCAAAATGGCTTGTCTTAACTTCATTCCAAGCTTTTGGTATTGCTTGAGACCATAAAGTGCTTTCTTTAGAAGACACACCTTGCCCTCACTTGGCGAAAACTTATAGCGAGGATTGGGCTGCATATACACCTCATCCTCAAAGTCTCCATGAAGGAAGGCATTCTTCACATCCCACTGGTAAAAGAACTCTTATTGAGTTATGTTTGGCCACAGGAGCAAAGGTCTCCTTATAATCTATTCCATACACCTGATTATACCCTTTGGCCAACAATCTTGCCTTTTACCTCTGAATCGCACCATCTGATTGGTACTTGATTGTATAAACCCACTCAAAAGCAACTGGAATTCTTTCCCTGGGGAGTCAACCAGTTTCCAGGTAAAATTCTTCTCAAATGCCATCATTTCCTCAAACATTGCTTGTTTCCATTTGGGGTCTAATATAGCCTCAGGAACAGTTTTGGGGATGGAAGCAGAAGAAAGAGCAACTGTGAAACCAACACTCATAGCCTGTGGGAGAGAGAGCATAATAGGAAATTAACTGGGCTATAAGATTAGTACACCCAAGAAGAGGCATTTGAGAGCCTTGCGATCAAGTTTAGAGTGGGGATTTTTTAATATACATATAACAAATACAACCAAACACCCTGAGATGAAGGGAAAAAGATAAAGACTGAGAAGACAAGTGTGCACTGGGATTTGGCTTATCAAAGACAATTAAATTGGGGTTGGTACTACTCAACCTACCCGATGTGCCTTCTATAGGTTATGTGAGATCAGACAAGATGTAAGAATACTCCTAAAAACAACACAAAAGGAGATCCAGACCAATGGGGAACACATGTCCCAAATAACTTCTTCTCAGGATGAGATAAAAAAAATTCAGCATGCTAATGAACCATGAAATCTTGATGGAACATCAATAAAAAGTACTTCTAACCATGAATCTTCATCCCATCAAAGTTAGGGTAAGTATCGTGGAGCATACAAATTGGTTTGGACCTATGGAAGGACCATGAGAGAACGGAGGGTCTTTAGAGGCATTAGCTGATCGGGTATAGTTAGAAGCAGAAGCCGAAGCTTCCTTACAGGTTTCTCCTTCTTCGCCTCCGGTCACGATGGGGCTCGAAGGTGCCTGTTGCAGCAGGATCTAGCTGGGGATTAACAGAGCCAGGCAAAGGCTTTGAAGCAATTTCTGGAGTTGATTCTTCAGAAGTCGGTTGGTTCCATTGGGGAGCAAGACTTTGTATGATGGCCAAAGACTTTACAGATGGTATAGTGTGGTATGAACCAGTCAAAGAGAACTTATTGGGAGAAGGAGAAGCCTTGATCATCAGTCACAATGATGGTGTCTAGAGAAGGTGAGTCAGTAGAGACCTTTACACAGATTTGGGCATAAGAAAGTGGTCCATTCTTTTTGTTCTTTCATCAGAATAGAGTGGTATCTGATGACGGAACCAACCATATAGTCCAGAGGCACACCAGAAGTGGGGAGGCAGTCCAGGGAGAGTGATCCAAAGGGGGATGGTGTGGAGGTCAGCCTTGCAAAATTGGGAATATTGGTCCCATCGCTTAAGGAAAATAGGTTTGTTTCCAATCTGCCAAGGGCCAGCATCTAGTGCCTGAAGCTCTTCACCATTGGAGAGTCTAAAGAAGATACTGTTATATAGAAAAAAGTGTCTAGAGCTCCCTTAGGTCTCTATTGTTCTCGTCTGAAGCTCTTCACCGTTGGAGAGTCTGAAGAAGATACTGTTATATAGAAAAAAGTGTCCAGAGCTCCCTTAGGTCTCTATTGTTCGGATAAAGAAGACTTCACTATGTGGAAGGGGGAGGCTTCCCAGAAAGTAGCCAATAAGGAAGGCTTGCCATCTGGAGATACCAGAAGAGAGGAGGCCAGAGGGGCAAAAGGCTATCTTTGGAGTTATCAACCAAGGAAAGTGCGATGAAATGGAGGAGGTGGCCTTCGGAAGAGGGGTTTGAAGTAGGGTTTAAGAAATTTTTCCTAGGATTAGGAGGATGAGATGGTAGATATCATGAGATGGCAAGTGAAAGGGAGGAGAGGGAAAGGTATCAGAGGGGGAGGTGTCGAAGGCAGGGGTGTCAAGCGTAGGGTTGTCGATGGTAGGAGCCACCGGTTGGTCGCGGACATAGGAGATTAGGACATCAGGGGCTTCAACTATCTAATTTATGTTTCCTGTAAACAAAGGTAATGCCCTGGGCTTGTTGAGATTTTCTGTATTACGTATCTAATTTACATAAAACAGTTGTTCTTTTTGTCGAGCAAATCTCTTGTAGCTTAGCTCCTTAGTCTATGTGGTTAGCTATGTTACTTGGACACAACAAAAGGATACAACTTGGTTTGGGTGAAGATTCTATTTCTTGCATTATCATTAGCTTACACAGTTATGGCTTTTAATTTGAAATGTTCAAGTAATATTGCTGTTTAGGTATGGACTTCAAACCCTTCTAAAAATGTAAATCTTTTCCTCCCAAAAAATTAATCTTATGCAAATATCTATATATATCAAATTTTATATACACTAATCTATGCTATATATTATAGTTTATAGTATTAATACCTATGTCCCTTATTTTATTGGGTTACCATTAGGATAGGGCTTAGCTGAGCTCTATTATGAAAATTCCATGCTCAAGTCTCTGCAAAGTTGGGCTGGTCTGGCTTGAGTAATGTGCCTCTTTCTCTATCATATTGTTAATCGTAAACTATGGTCATGTTCTTTTTCAATTGTTTATACCAGAAATATGCCATGGGATTTATTATCTGATGACCCCCCATCAGATATTTCTTATTTTATGTTCTAATTATTTGTTAATATAATTATTTTCAGTAGTTTGAAAATAACATATCTGAGGATAATTTCTTTCTTGTTTCAATAATTGCATTGCAGACCATGGCTTCTTATTCAGTACCAGATGATGTTGTTACTTATTACTTGTATATAACCTATGTTCATCCTTCCATTTTCTCTCTTGTGGCTAAAATACCCATGCCGCATGACGAGATTTTAAGAAAAGGAAGTGGAACCCTTTGTGAAATGCTCCTTATTGTCTAGGAGGGTTCTTGGAACTCCATTGCCAGTCGTTTGAATTTTTCAATCTGAAGCAGGTTTTACAAAGTTTTCGGATTCTTGGTGTAATTCTGGTCTATACATAATTGTCAAGGAGGAAGGCAACTTAAGGCAATTGATAATTGTAAAAAATCAAGGCAACAAGGGATGCATAGGCATCACCTAGGTGACCAAGGCGCCAGTCCAAGTGAGCTTCCTGGACTCCTAAGCTACTCCATAACAACTATGGAGCTTAATATTGACAGGCATACAAGGCGAATGTTATTGTCCTATTAAGCACCAAGATGATCCAGAGAAGTTCTATTATAACCACCTTTGGAGAGTGAGACCTACATAAGTGGTCTTATGGAATGCCTCAAACTGATAAGCCTTGGCTATAACACAATGCAACATGATAGAACAAAGCATATTGAGGTGGACTAGAATTTCATCAAAGAGAAGATTAATTCTAGAAACATTTGCACACCTTTTGTGTAGACACGTGATCAATTGACAGACATCTTCACCAAAGGTCTCATCCCTTATAGTTCTGTACCCTCATTCGCAAGCTGGGAATGTATGGCATTTATTCTCTAGCTTGATTAGTTGGAAGCTATGATATTGGGTTAAAATAAAAAAAATTCCAGCATACTAATGAACCATTAAATCTTGATGGAACATCAATAAAAATACTTCTAGCCATGAATCTTCATCCCAAAGACGTTAGGGTAAGTATCTTGGAGCATACAAATTGGTTTGGACCTATGGAAGGACCACGAGAGAACGGAGGGTCTTTAGAGGCGTTAGCTGATCGGGTATAGTCAGAAGCAGAAGTTGGAGCTTCCTTACCGGTTTCCCCTTCTTCGTCTCCGGCCATGGTGTGGCTCGAAGGTGCCTATTGCAGCAGGATCTACCTGGGGATTAATAGAGCTAGGCAAAGGCTTTGAAGCAATTTTTGAAGGTAACACTACTCCCCCTCAAGCTGGAGAATAAATGTCATATGTTCCTAGCTTGCATAATAGGGTACAGAAGTGGTGAGGAATGAGTCCTTTGGTGAAGAAGTTATATTATGTAGATGAATAGAATGAGATGAGAGTTGGAGGAGGAGGAGGAGGAGGAAGAGGAGGAGGAGAAGGAGGAGGAGGAGAGGAGGTGATGATATGTTTGAATGGTATGTTGTGAGTAAAGTCTCACACACATCAAATATATTACTTCACTAATATATTTATAGGAAATTTCACATACCTCGCTATAGAGGAGAAAATAAAAAAAAATAAAACATACATAATATGACAAATTACTAAACTACCCTTAGTAACATATCTAATATCTCAAACACTGCCCCTCAAGCTGGAGAAGAAATATCATGCATTCCTAGCTTGGTCAACAGAGAATTGAACTAATGATGGAGAAAACCCTTTGTGAAGATGTAAGCTAACTGATCTCTAGTCCTCACAAAAGGTGTAATGTAGCCGGTGTCAATCTTCTCTTTAATGAAGTGTTTATCCACTTCTATATGCTTTGTCCTGTTATGTTGCAAAGGGTTGTAGGCAATATTTATGGCATTTTTGTTGTCATAATAAAGCCTCATTGGTGCCTCAGTATCAAATCCCAACTCTTAGACCAACCTTCTCAATCGGAGAAGCTCACACACTCTATGAACCATTGCTCTAAATTCTGCCCTTGCACTAGACCAAGTCACCACAGATTATTCCTTGCTCTGCCATATAATTAGGTTTTCACCTACAAATATGCAATAGCCTGATGTAGATCTCCTATCAGTGACTAAGCCGACCCAATCTGCATCAGTGAAGCCTTCTATCCTCATGTGATTATGCTTGGTAAAATGTAGTTCTTTTTTTGGAGAGGACTTCAAGTACTTGAGGATGCATAAACTGCATCCAAGTGCCCACTCTTGGGAGCATGCATAAACTGACTCACCACCCCCACTGCATATGTAATGTCTGGACGAGTCGAGGATAAATAGATAAGTTTCCCAACTAGCCCTTGATATTTCCTTGCATCAACAAGAGAAGGGCCAACATCTTCTCCCAACTTATGAATCTACTCAAAAGATCAAGAATAAACTTCCTTTGGCATATATTTATGCCCTTCTTGGATCTAGACACTTCAATCCCTAGGAAATACTTTAAGGAACTTAGATCCTTAATTTCAAACTGTTAGGCTAAGTAGTTCTTCATATTGGCTATCTCAACTCTGTCATGTCCAGCTACCACAATGTCATCAATATAGACAATCAGAGTTGTAATGGTTCCATTACCACGCTTAGTGAATAGAGTGTGATCAGCCATTACCATGCTTGGTGAATAGAGTGTGATCATCCTGACTTTGGGAATAACCATTCATCAGGATGACCTATCTGAACCTTTCAAAACAGGCCTTTGGTGATTGTTTAAGACCATACAAAGCCTTCTCGAGAAGGCACACCTTTCCTACAGTTGAAGGGAACTTAAATCCAGGAGTTTACATATACATCTCTTCTAAGTCGCCATGTAGGAAGGCATTCTTCACATCTAACTGATACAATGTCCAATCCTTATTTGCTGCCAGAGATAAAAGGACCCTTATGGTGTTATGCTTAGCTATGGGAGCAAATGTCTCTTAATAGTAAATCCCGTACACTTTGTTGTATCCTTTTGCCACCAGCTTTGCCTTGTACCTCTCAATAGTACCATCTGACCGGTACTTGATTGTGTAGAACCACCTGCATTCAACTGGAGTTCTCCCCTTTGGAAGGTCAACCAATTTTCAAGTACAATTTTTCTCCGGGGCCATCATTTCCTCAGTTATAGCTAGCTTCCACTTAGGGTCAAACATAATTTTGAAAATATTCTTAGGAATAGAAGCAGATGAGAGTGCAGTAAAAAATACAACACCTATATGGGAGAGAGAGTTATAGGAAACAAACTTGGCTATAAGATTAGTACAAACTCTCTTTCCATTCCTAATAGCAATAGGAAGATCTAACTCTGATCGGGAAGGAATGATATTACCTGACTGAGGTGGCTGGATATCAGGAGTTGGATTCAAGGACTCTTGCAGGTCTTCTTGTTCCTCCTGGTATACACAATGGTCATCTTTTCATTATCTGAGCATGAACCACCTTTTGAATGGTTACCAATATTAGTAATATCCACCTCTTTGTGTTTCCCAATGTAAAGCACAAAAAGAGTGATAGGCAATAGAGAAAGAAAAGGGATCTCATCAGTGGCCTTTTCACCTCTGTTGTACTCCCCTGAAAAGGATGCTGAGGAGTGACAAAGAAAGGTGCAAACTCAAGGAAGGTGACATCTTTAGAGAGAAGCCTTTGTATGGAAGAAGGATTATAGCACTTGTATCCCTTGGTTGTGGAGGAGTAGCCAAGAAAAATACATTGAGGAGCCTTAGGGTCCAGTTTAGTCTGAGAAGACTTATTAACTTGGACATAACAGATACATATAGGCACTTTGGGGGGAAGAGAGAAAGAAGAAGATTGAGGAGACAAGGTGTCAAAGAGAGTTTTGGAGCCAAGGAGTTGGGTTGGGATATGGTTGATCAAATAAGTAGCATTAAAAAGAGCATTAGACCATAAAGTTTTAGGAACATGCATGGCAAAGAGAAGACTCCTTCTAACTTCCAACTAATGGCGGTTTTTCCTCTGAGCTACCCAATTTTGTTGGGGTGTGTCAAGACTAGCTAGCTAATGGATAATGCCACGATCAGGAAAAAAATCTTGAAGACCACCATACATGTACTACCCCCTTTGTCAGAATGAACAATTTTAATTTTGGTGTCAAACTGTGTACATACCATATGATAATTTTTTTTAAAGGCATCATACGCATCACTCTTGTGCTTCATCAGAACAGTCCAAGCAGCATGGGAGAAATCATTAACAAAAGAAACAAAGTAACAAAAACCAAGTGAAGAAGTAGTAGTAGAAGATCCCAAAACATCAGAGTGCACAATGTGAACATTAACTGTAGATCTATTACCATGATAAGGATGAGAAGAACGACAATGTTTGGTATAATAGTTGCTGATTTACACCCCAACATCCTTATTTTTTTAACGGGTCTAACAAAAATTTCCTTTGAAATATATCAATTCCCTTTTTAGACCTTGACATTTCAGTTCCCAAGAAATAATTCAAGTGCTCTCGGTCTTTGATCTCAATTTTTTTGGCCAAGTAGGCTTTCAACCTAGCAATTTCATCATTATCATCTCCAGTCACCTTGTTATCATTTATATAAACAATCAACGTTGTGATCGTACTATTACCTCTTTGGGTAAATAATGTGTGAACATCTTGACTCTGGGAATATCCTTTCTTTTGAATGGTCTCCTTGAATCTCTCAAACCAAGCCTTTGATGATTGCTTTAGACCATATAATGCTTTTTTTAGGAGACACCTTACCAGCAACTATCGGAAACTTAAAGCCTCGAGGGGGAGCATATATACACTTCCTCCTCTAAGTCACCATGGACGAAGGAATTCTTCACATCCAACTGATATAAGGACCAATCTCTATTTGCTGCCACAGATAAAAGAACTCTTTTTGGAGTTATGTTTGGCCACAGGAGCAAAGGTCTTTTGATAATCAATTTCATACACATGACTGTACCCTTTTGCCACATTCTTCCTTTGTACCTCTCAACAACACCATTTGATTCCCACCTTCATCCAACTGTAATTATCCCCTTTGGAAGATCAAACAGTTATGTACAGTTCTTCTCAAGTGCCTCATTTCCACAGACATGGCTTGCTTCCACCTAGTATTTGTCATAGCCTCAATAACAGTTTTTGTAATGGAAGCAGAAGAAAGAGCAGTTGTAGTGGAAACACCTGTAAAAGAGAGTAGCATAGGAAACAAGTTAGGCTATAGGATTTGTGCAAGCTCTTTTACCCTTTCGATTTGTAGTAGGAAGGTCTAACTGAGAAGGAGAAGAGATGTTACCTAACTAAGGAAATTTAGGATGTGGATTTAAAGAGAACACTTGGTAGGTCTTCTTTGTCCTTCTTAAATACACAACAGGCTCCTCATTCATTACAAGGGCCACTAGTATAAAAAAAATTCCACAGTATCAAAATCATCCACCACGTTATGTATCCCAATATCAAGAGAAAAAGGAATAAGAGTCAAGGGAGTAAGAAATGGAATGGCATCAACAGTATTTTCACTTTCACTCATGGTTTAAAGTATCTCTGACACCGATATGATACCCTCCGATACGTATCTTAAATTTAGCCAATCGATACGATACACACCGATATGATACATTGAATTTTTAAAATCCTTTCGTATCTATATATATGCTATGATCATGGTTTTGAGTATCTCTGATACCGATACAATACCCTCTGATACGTATCTTAAATTTAGCCGACCGATACGATACACATCAATACGATACATGAAATTTTTAAAACCCTTTCGTATCGATATATATCATACAATACATACCGATATGCATCAATACACCACCAATACACATCGATATGATACGATATGCCTCGATACGACTATGAAAATTATAAAATTGAGGTAAAATGTACGTTTTGGTATGTATTGGTACGTATCGGTGAGTATCGGTATATATTGGCACGTATCGGTGAGTATCGATATATGTCGGTACGTATTGGTGAGTATCGGTATGTACTGATATAGTGCGCTATGGTCATATAATGGCCAAGATGGGTAATTTTTCAGAAAAGCACGATTTTTTGAAGGGTTTTTGTTCCAAAGTTGCTGTCAGCCATATTTCTCTCTAACTAAAGTGAAAATCAAAGTTGGGAACAAGGATTTTACATTTATGGGACAACTACAAACCTTGAATTCTTAGTATGATACCCTCAATTTAGTGTATGCATAATACATGTTATCAATAGCTTTTTTTAACAAACTCTTTATGCAAAAGTGTTTAAAAAAATGTTTTCTATCCATTTATGTGTGTATCTTTAGCGTATCTTAGTGTATCTTCGATACGATACAATACTCTCCGATACGTATCTTAATTTTGGCCGACCGATACGACGATCGATACCGATACTTTAATCCTTGGCTATGATACATACCAATATGCACCGATACACCATCGATACATACTGATACTCTATGGAAAATATAAAATCGAGGTGAAATATACGTTTTGGTATGTATCAACACATATCGGTGAGTATTAGAATCGATAGGTATCGGTGAGTATTAGTACGTATCGGTGAGTATCGGTAAGTATCAATCGATACATATCGGTGAGTATCAATATGTACCGATACAGTGCGCAACGGTCATATAATGACCAAGATGGGTATTTTTCAGAAAACATGATTTTTTGAAAGGTTTTTGTTTCAAAGTTGCTGCTAGCCATATTTCTCTCTAACTAAAGTGGAAATCAAGGTTGGAAACAAAGATTTTACATTTATGAGACAACTACAAACCTTGAATTCTTAGTGCGATACCCTCAATTTAGTGTTTATGCATAATACATGTTATCAATAACTTTTTTAAATAAATTTTTTATGCAAAAGTGTTTAAAAAGGTGTTTCATATCCATTTATATACATATCTTTAGCGTATCTTAGTGTCTCTCCGATACGATACAATACCCTCCGATACGTATCTTAATTTTGGCCGATCGATACGGCAATTGATACCGATACTTTAATCCTTGAGTTTCACTTACATTCTCCCCCTGACGGGGATGCTAAGGGGATACAAAGAAAAGAACAGACTTAAGAAAGATTTCATCTTTGGAAAGATGATGCCTGTGAGAAGAGGGGTGGTAACACTTTTAGCCCTAGGTAGTGGAAGAATACCCAAGGAAGAGGCATTTGAGAGCCTTGGGATCATGTTTAGTACGAGAGGATCTGTTAACATACACATAAAAAATATAACCAAAAACCCTAACGGAAAGAGAGAAAGTTGAAGATTGAGAAGATAAGTGCGACAAAGTTTTGGAACCCAAGGATTTTGGTAAGCATGAATTGATAAGAAAAGCATCTGTAATAGCAACTTTAGACCAAAATGGTTTAGGATCATTTAAACTAAATAGAAGGCTTCTGTCGACTTCTAATAAATGACTATTTTTCCTCTTAGCTACCCCATTCTGTTGGGGTATGTCGACACAGGCAAGCAGATGGATGATACCATTGTCAGTAAAAAAATCCTGTAGACCACCATACATATAGCCCCCACCTTTATTAGACCGGATAATTTTGATCTTGGTTTCAAATTGAGTATAGATCATTTTATACAAGTTTTTGAATTCATCATAAACATCACTCTTCTATTTCGTAAAAATGGTCCAAATATAATGACAGGAATCATCAACAAATTAAATAAAGTAGTGCTGGCCAAAAAATGAGGTAGTGGGACAAGGTCTCCAAAAATCAATATGCACAATGTGAAAGGGAACTATAGATCTATTACCATAATAGGGATAAGATGAATGACAATCTGTAGCAATAGTACATGATTCACAATGTAATACGTCTGAAGAAGGAAAATATGTAAATAAATGAGGTAACTCTTTCCTCATAACAACAAAAGATGGTTGTCCCTAATAATAATGTCAAAGCATCACAGAGTCTATAGAACTACTATCACTATGGCCACATGCATAGGACTGTGGTGTAGTAAAAAAGGATAATTGCGGCTTAAGGCGGTAGAGTATACTCTCCTCATGTCCACTGCCAAGAATCCTCTTCGTCACCAAAACCTGAAAAGGACAGTGAGATGGAAAAAATGATACATTTAGTCAAAGTGTTGACAGACAAAAGAGTTAAGGTACGGTTAGAAATATGAAGAACATAGTAAGTAAAATAGAAGAGGTGATGGGAATAGCGCTTTATCAGAAATAGAGGAGAGGGTACCATCAGCCACCATAACCTTATCCTTATCAGAACAAATAGAGTAAGAATCATAATAATAAGACATACTGGTCATGTGTTCAGTAGCGCCAGAGAATGACCCACGATGGAGTAGTGGAGGGTGCAAATGTGGAGATATGCATAGGGGAAGGTGAGGTATCTTGTGAGGTAGATGGGCTGTCATACTGAGACATAAGCCAACGAAGTACTGCAATATCATCCTTAGAGCAGTTGGTATGTTCCTGTGAGTGTTTTCTAGGATTATTCTTTGTCATAGTAGGATAGGTTGTAGCCCCTATTTTGTGGCCACCATGTGTGCCAGTTGATCCACCACGAGTACCAGAAGGATGGCCATAAAGAACCCAACACCTCTCTTTTGTATGCCTAGGTTTCCTATAATGATCACAATGATAGGGTCTATATTTGTCATCTCTACGGGATTACCCCTATCCTCATGCGCTTCCATACCATTCTTTATGGGTAGTGGATGAAAATGCAGAGCAGTCAAGGGGGCTGTAGATTCTATAGCACCTCTCCGAGTCTCCTTGCTCAGTAGGTTACTGTACTCCTCATCAAGAGATGGGTTGATTGGCCCAAAATCTTTATCCAGGTTGGCTCATAGTCTGAATTCAGCTCACCTAGTAAGATCATAACATGCTCCTTCAGAGTGCAATAACAGTATTATAGTAGTTAGAAATAGTCTTTTTCCTTTGGTTCATGGAGAGGGCCTGCCGAAGAAGCTGGTAAACCTTGGTAGAGTCACCAACCCTGTCATTGGTTTTAGAAATACAATACTAAATATCTTTAGTAGATTCCTTCCGGATAAACTTCTTGCCTATCTTAGGTTTCATGGAGAAAAATAGCCAAGTCATAACAGTAGAGTTCGCAGTTTCCCATTTCTAGTAAACTGGATCAGTGACAGTGGGAGCCTTGATAGCCCCAGTAATATATCATAGCTTCTCTCTAATTTGTAAGGATAGCTTCACATATTGAGACTATTCCACTTGGTACTATCTAACTTCACAAAAGAAATCTGAGTATTGAGATTATCAAAGACAATTGAACTTGGGTTGGTGCTACTCAATCCACCCAAAGTAGCTTCCATAGGTTCTGTGATATTGGACATAGTGTGAAGATACCTATAAATGACAAAGTGGGAATGACACCTAACAACCATTGGGAGAATGTACTCTACCTAGAAATTTCCTTTCTAGCACTTGTGAGGGTCGCGGCCGGAGGAATGGACCATGCATCTCCCCCCGTCCTCTCTCCTCTCTTTCTTCACTTTCGCATGAAGGGAGGGGTTCATGTCGTGGTGTGCTTTTCTTTACCGCCGTATCGCCGCTTGGATATACGTGGAGGCCTATTTCATAAGAGTGTAAAATTTATCATTTGAGGCGGGGGTCTTGATGATGGCCCAATTCGGGGATCGGGATCATGTAAATGAGGTTTAGAGTCACCACCTAGGGTTATAGGCCTAGGACCCGGGGGTGGGCCTGATTCCTGAGAAAAGGGCCTGAAATTTGGTCTGGTTCAGAGATTTAGAGTAAGTGTCAGGTTACAAAGTTGGGACGGTGTTAAGCACCCAATCTGCCTGATTCAACCGGTCTTCTTGCTAAATGCATGAGAATGAACATTTTTCAAAATTATTAGTATTCCACATGTATGGCTAAATTATCACACATATATATACATTAATTGGATTCAAACTACTATATACACTAAAACAAGGCGTGTATAAAGTCCACAATATGACGAGTTGATTGAGAAATTATACATGAACTTAACCCCTGTTTCAGGTCAATAGGGGTGGGCCCCTGACTAGTACCAAATCGGACTATCTTTCGTGTTCTCCTGGCTCAGGGGAAGATGGTTTTGACCTCTAACTTCCTTTCTTAAGAGATGTTGATTGTGAGGTTATTCGAACAGAGTTACGGCTAGGAACGATCACTTTCGGATTTGGATTCGGACAGTGCTTCAGCTTGGGAAGGCTATTTTTGGATTTGGATTCGGACAGAGCGTTGGCTAGGGAAGGCTTTTTCTGGGCTTGAGATGAGGTGGCATTCCGGAAGAGCTCTGGCTAGGGAAGGCTATTTTTGAATTTGGGATGAGGTGGCACTCCGACAGAGCTTCCGCGGGGATATGGTAAGGAAGGGCTAGGCTGAGGTGGTACTTCACCAGAGCTTCTAATGGGGATGGCTATTTCTGGAAAGATTTCAGGGACACTCGGACAAGGGTTTGGCTAGGAACGACTATTTCTGAAAAGAAACGGGCTGACCTAAAAATGGATTGAAGAACTCTAAAGTTCTGAAGAACACTTTGAAGATCCGAACAGAGTTTCAGATCTTAACAAAGATCTCTTCGTAGACCCGAAGAACCTAAAAAGGGGGGTTTCTATCTCAGGAATGCTCAAGAATACTCAAGAACACTCAAGGGAGGTGGCTCAAGAAAATACTATTTTTGACTAAAAATTGGATCTAACTAAGAATTTGGATTGAAGCTCTTCAAGATCCCAAAAAATACTTTGAAGATCCGAATGAGTTTTCAGATCTTTACAAAGATCGCTTCGAAGATCAAAAGAAAATCAAGAGGGGGAGGGGAGGAAAATTTCACTATGAAAGAGAGAAGGGGGATTCTGGTCTTGGTCTATTTTTTCTAAGGGAGGGGGTATTTATAGTTTTTTTTGGACAAAAAGGAGGGGGAATCCCTTTATCCAGTGGACGAAAGGGGAGCTCTTACCTAAATTGAGGGGATAGGATTTTTTTCCAATGGATAAAAGGGGGAGTAGAAGGTAAAAAATGGGCGGGAAGGACTTTTGTCCAATGGGTAAAAGGGGGTTTTCAAAAAATGGTAGGAACCAATTTATTGCCTTGAGATGGTTGAAACCACATTGCACATGTCAAGTTGCCTACGTTTCCCTCGAAAGGAATCTGGTCTGACGTAGTTCAGGCTATTCACTCTTTCAGACATAATATTTCTTAAGTTGATCCATGTTGACCAGTCCGGGTATTTCTTTGCTTGGTAGAATTTCTTTAACAGTGAATGGGTTGCTCTAGTTGGGCTTGAATTTTCCTCTTTGGTCATGAATTAGAGCCTTTTGTTCCCGAAGAACAAGTTCACCCACCTCTATGTGGCGGGGCTTCACATTCTTATTGAAGGCCCAGGCCATTCTCAGTTGATATTTCTTCTGATTATCCATAGCTTTCATACACCTTTCGTCGAGAAAGTTGAGCTCATCATATCTAGACTTTACCCGTTCTCCTTCAGGTAGCTGATTATCAAGGAGTACCCTTAGGGAGGGTACCAGGATTTCCACGGGTAGAACTGCCTCAACCCCATATACCATAAAGAAAGGGGTTGTCCCTGTCAAGGATCGTACAGAAGTCCGTTATGCCAATAAGGCATGAGGTAACTTATCAGCCCAATCCTTATGTGTTTCTGCCATTTTCTACAGGATGACTTTGATGTTCTTGCTGGCTGCCTCTATTGCCCCATTGGTCTACATCCTATAATTGGTAGATTGATGCCTTCTGATACTGAATTTTGTGTAGATTTTGTCGGTCTTACCCTAGAAAGGGGATCCAAGATCCATATTTCATCATAGCTAGGGGAGGGTGACAAAATTAGGTGTCTACAGAATGCCCCTCTTTGGCCTAGGCCTATGCCAACGGCCGAAGGGCAAAGAACAAAACGACTAGATTTTATCACCCGGAATATGAACTGCCATCATCTTGCTCAGTTACGATAGAGTTGAAAAATACAACAGATAATTTCTCCTAGCTACTTTGAAGTTGAGGACTTACCTCGGGCTACCAATTGTGGAAAGGATTTCACTGCTCTTCCAATCGTAAAAAAAATGTTAGTACCTCGATTTTTGATTTTCCTTAGCTGGGCTTCACATATGCCAGTTTAGGGAATTTTGGTCTCCAGGTTGGGTCCTTTAATCCAATCTGGACTATCTGGGACCGAAGATCATGAGAGAGGAACTGCTTTTCTAATCCTGTAACAGGTAAAACACTTGATTCTTTGATTTTCCTTAGCTGGGCTTCACATGTGCCAGTTCAGGAAATTTTGGTCTCCAGGTTGGGTCCTTTAATCCAATCTGGACTATCTGGGACCGAAGATCATGAGAGAGGAACTGCTTTTCTAATCCTGTAACAGGTAAAACACTTGATTCTTTGATTTTCCTTAGCTGGGCTTCACATGTGCCAGTTCAGGAAATTTTGGTCTCCAGGTTGGGTCCTTTAATCCAATCTGGACTATCTGGGACCGAAGATCATGAGAGAGGAACTGCTTTTCTAATCCTGTAACAGGTAAAACACTTGATTCTTTGATTTTCCTTAGCTGGGCTTCACATATGCTAGTTTAGGGAATTTTGGTCTCCAGGCAGGTTCTTTCGAACCAATTTGGACCATATGGTCTTCTAGGTGGTTTTTTTTGAACCAGGCTGGGCTATCTGGTTTTTTAGGCGGGTTCTTCCGAACCCAGGGGCTATCTGGTCTTTCAGGCGGGCTCTTTCGAACCAGGCTCGGCTATCTGGGATCGAGTCAATGAGATTGGACCATTGGGTTTAAGCCCCTGGTTCTTAATCATTTGGGTCTTGAACTTTCTGTTTTTGATTTGGAATCTTGATTTTTGGATTTTTTTACTTGAATTTTGATGCCTGAGTTGGAATCTTTGATTTGGAATCTTGCTCTTTGCTTTTGATTTAGAATCTTTCTTCTTAATCTTGAATTTTGATGTTTGATTTGGAATCTTTATTTTTGGAATTTTTGACTTGAAATCTTTGTGTGGTAATTTCCATCTACCTCACCAATTTTGAATTTTCGTTTACCAATTTCACTTTCATGTGTTTTTATCTATAAAGTAGATTTTACTTGCCATGTGATCACAATTTTACCTACCATGAGGATTTATTTTTGAATTTCTGTTTTTGGTGGTAAAAAATTTTAAATTACACCTTGGAATTGGAATCTTTTTTTTTTTTTTATTGATTCTTTTTTTTTTCTTTTTTGGGTTTTTGATCTTTGATTCTTGACCTTTGAAATTTGATTTGAATTTGATTTTCGAATTTGTTTTTGATTTTTTTTTATATTTTGGGTTTTGATTTTGAACTTTGAAGTTTGATTTTGGATTTTGATTTTTGCATCTTGATTTGAATTTTGGATTTTGATTCTTGATTAAAAAGTTTTTC
Organism: Macadamia integrifolia; assembly: GCF_013358625.1. NCBI lineage: Eukaryota > Viridiplantae > Streptophyta > Magnoliopsida > Proteales > Proteaceae > Macadamia > Macadamia integrifolia. Next base: position 31,877,465 of record NC_056567.1, on the reverse strand, counting down.
TTTTGATTTTTTGTTTTTGAATTTTGATTTGATTGATTTTTTTTTTTGTTTATTTTGTATTGAGGGTGGGGATTTTCACAAATTTTTTTATTATCTTTGATTTTCTTTCTATTATTACTCCTTGCTTTGACCATCTTTTGTGCCTCCCAGGATGGGTGGGTTGCTTCTCTGAGCGAACAGAATGCTGACCAGGCCGCTGAGATTGAGGACCTCATAGCACAACTGGTGAGTTCGTGATCAGCACATGATACTGTTACGTTTAGTAACTTGATGACTTCCGTAAGTAGGTCTAAATATGGCACCGATAAGGATGGTGATCCATAGAGATCTATTCCTATTGTTCCTGTAAAACACAAATGTTGCTTTTTTCTTTTTCTTTTTCCCTCCCCATGTTCATTTTTTTTTTTGGTTTTTACCTTTTGTATGGCCAGACTTGGCTCTTTATTTTGGAATGAAAACCTATTTTAAGGCACCATTAATTCCACAACTCAAGTTTTCATTAGAATAACCGGAATGACGTTAAAATCCAAACTTCACCTCATTCTTTTACCAAGTGAATTACATGAAAAGGGGGACTACTTTCCTACCACAGACGGGATAGGTGAATAACAAGGTGGGGAGACAATTCATGAGGTGGGTGAAAGTTCACTAACTCTTCTTGGTCCGTCTCCTCGACCCCGTATTTTCATGTGATGTACATAGGCAAATAAAAGGACGTGTGAGTCAATCTCATCAATTTGACATAGTTGTGGCCAGGGGTCATCATCAGAAAATATTCTTGTGGCTTCCCTGGGCACCTCTATGCGATATCCTACACAGTCCTTTCCTACAGGTACTTTTCCCAATCGGTGATAAGGTTGAAAATGGAAAGTTCTCTCTTATCCCAGTAACAAAAAACTCCGAGTGGGCTTCCCTTTAATGGTGTGGTGAGTTCAGTTTCTCGAGGAGCAAAATCTAAAAAATAGCAGGACTTCCCCGATAATGATCTAGTCCGAATCTATGGCCATAGCTCATGTCATCAAATCCCTTCAACATTTTTATAAGAACCATAGGGACGATGTTACCTCCCTTCTTCAACTGTTTTACTACCTCAATCAGAACAGATGGTGCACTATGCCTGAGAGTGTGGAGAACATAAGGAGCTATCATGCAAAGTAAATAAGCATCCAGGGATTGCTGCTAATGGATTCCTCCCATTGGTAGATATTGGATGAAGATCTGAGCCACCTTCAGAATGTCGATATTCCCATACCTGACAAACTGTTTTACTTCTTCTTCTTTCCATCTGAAGAAATCCTGAATTTCCTCTAACCAATCTTTCTTCAAAGAGGGTTGGAACAAACTGCCTTTGGGTGAAGATAGCTTACAAACCTAAAATTCTTTAAGAGTTGGCCAAATCTCCACTAATCCAGACCGAAATACATGCAGGTTGGCATCCCAGTGTTGAGGCACCTGTCAGAGTAATTGGTGAGGTAGCTTCACACATCCAATTCGCCAAGAAATGACGCATTCATAGATTCCAGCAATTCTGGTGCCCTCATATTTAATTCTAGGGTCCATTTCCTCAACGTCTTATCCAACGAGCCCATAAATTTTCTTGAAACTAATGTAAATGAGATATGATGATTTATCAAAGCATTACTCATTAGCTAATGATTCAAAAAAGCCTTTACTGTTGTTGCATCAAGCTCTTCTTTTTTTCTTTTGACTTTGACTGATCAAGGGTGGAGAATAAACTGGCCTTGATAAACTGGTGCCGGGTGGCAATTTTCTTTTGGGGGATAAAATCCTGGATAAGAATGGACGGACCATTGGTGAATGACAGATATCTAATGGCTTTACATGTCAAATGGCGATTCTTAAGGGACACAAACAATGATGATCTTTTAAGATACCTTGATTATTAATTTAGGAACCAATTTATTGCCTTGAGATGATTGAAACCACACTGCGCATGTCAAGTTGCCTACGTATCCCTCGAAAGGAATCTGGTCTAACATAGTTCAGGCTATTCACCCTTTCAGACATAATATTTCTTAAGTTGATCCATGTTGACCAGTCCAGGTATTTCTTTGCCTGATAGAATTTCTTTGACAGTGAATGGGCTGCTCCAGTTGGGCGTGAATTTTCCTTTTGATTCATGAATTGGGGCCCTTTGTTCCCGAAGAACAAGTTCACCCACCTCTATGTGACGGGGATTCACATTCTTGTTGAAGGCCAGGGCCATTCTCAGTTGATATTTCTTTAGATTATCCATAGCTTTCATACGCCTTTCATCGAGAAAGTTGAGCTCATAATGTCTAGACTTCACCCATTCTTATTCAGGTAGGTGACTATGAAGGAGTACCCTTAGGGATGGTACTAGGATTTCCATGGGAAGAACTGCTTCAACCCCATATACTAAAGAGAAAGGGGTTACCCCCATCGAGGATCTTACAGAAGTCTGTTATGCCCATAAGGCAAGGGGTAACTTATCAGCTCAATCCTTGTGTTTTTCCGCCATTTTCTATAGGAAGACTTTGATGTTCTTGTTGGCTGCCTTTACTGCCCTATTGGTCTGTGGCCTGTAAGTGGTAGATCGATGCCTTTTGATACCAAAATTTGTGCAGATTTTGTTGGTCTTGCCCTAGAGGTGGGATCCCTGATCTGATATTAATTCTTGATGTACTCCATATCACGTAATGATATTTTCTTAGATAAACTTGGCCACCTTAGCAGATGTGAGGACTGCCTAGAACTGAGCTTCCACCCACTTAGTGAAATAATCAATGGCTACCAAGATGAACTCATGGCCATTGGATGCTTTAGGTTTGACTTTTTCAATGATATCGATGCCCCAAGTGGAGAATAGCTAAGGTGAACTGAGCGAATGCAGCTCGGTTGGTGGGATATGTATGATGTTAGAAAATATCTGAAACTTATGGCATTTTCTAACAAAGGTCACGCAATCTGCTTCCATTGTGTTCCAGTAATATCCCAGCCTGAGGATCTTCTTAGATAACATCTTGGAATTCATGTGGGGTCCACAAAGACCTTGTTGAATTTCTACCCACAACAACTATATTCCATTATAGGATCTCTTGTATAACAGATCCTCTTGGAGAATAAACTGGGTGGCATATTTTCTCAAAAAAAAATTTTCTCTATCAGTTGCTTCAACTGGGTACTTCCTTTCCCTGATGAAATCGACTATATGAG
>NC_056567.1:31874011-31874075 GCF_013358625.1 Macadamia integrifolia | reverse complement strand
TCAAGCCCCAAAGTAGGCTTCATATTTGGTAATATTGTTGGTACAAGGGAAGTCGAGGCAAAAT
>NC_056567.1:31845597-31873716 GCF_013358625.1 Macadamia integrifolia | reverse complement strand
CGTTCACATAGAACCGGGCTAGTGACCGGGTTAACACCGGTTAACCCAAACCTGCCAGGATCATCTAATATAGTATTCCACCACAGCATACACACAACTAAGAAAGTGCTCATCAGTTCAGTGGAAGACTTGGTTTACCTGTGAATATTCCCATAATACTTGATACCCGAATTGTAATACAATAGTTAAGTACATGTGGGCCCGAAGGCATGATATTTACACAATAAGAGTACAATTCACATATCAAGTACACAAAATGAATCATAAAAAATCAGAGAGTCAGCTCAGCTCAGTATTAGAAGTAGGGCTCAGCTCGGTATCAAAAGGTGGAGCTCAGCCCGGTATCAGAAGGTAGAGCTCAGCTCGATACCAAAACAAGGCTCAGCTCGGTATCAGGAGGTAAAGCTCAGCTCGGCATCAAAACTACGGTCTCGCAGCACAACTCTCGCACGAGCAATCAGTGTCGTGCTCTAACTCCTTAGGGGCCCACCAATCCTCTTCAGGGAACTCAACTGTGGGACCCGACCCGTGCTCTTTGGATGGATGACTTGTAAAATCATCTAAAAGAGGTGCACATGTGGGATGAGCTCACTAGCTCAATAAGTGGAAAGAAGGACCACACAGCAGTCCACACAACAAATCACAACCATATGCACTATATGCTATGCAATACATTTTAAATCACATCCACCTAAGCAACATTACTAGGTCTTTGGTTTAGTTCTACTACAATCACAGTGCGTGTATACTCCGGGTACGAGCCATGAACTCCATCCCACGATACGCCCATAGGGCTGTCGGAGAAGGCCCACCGTGAGTACTCAAAAAAATAAAATATTCCGACCACCGGGTCTCAACATAAAATAAATGACAGAAATTAAAGGTGCTGACTCCAGCAATTTAAAAGCAGTACGATTGGCCCTCTTGAATATACCACCGGGGTTGCCGACTGTCCTAATGATCAGCCGGGCGTAATGTCTAACCGCCACAATGACCCAAAAACCGCGACCACTGCTTCCCCCCAAATGGTAACCCAACACCTTAACCCCTGTTGGGAAGGGTCGTAGCACGGGAAGATGATAATCCTAAACCGCATGCTCCTATATGACAATAGTACGATTGTATAGTACCACCGCATCCCATACCACGGGCCACTAATGCACTCATTTCCAAGCCGACTACGACATCTAGTCTATCAATGCATTATGCACAATGATGTCAACATTCATCACATAAGCATATCATCACGTGGCATTTAGAAAAATAAACACAGCACCCATGGCATAACAATGTGAGGATGACTAATCTACATAGCATTTTCATGATGACATGGCTAGTCTAGATACAATTAAATGAATGCCAAACAATGCCTTGAAACAAGGCGAAATGTCCTCTCCCCACTTACCTGTAGTGTACAAGGACTCACACTCGGTACCGGTGAGATCCGGTGCGAGAAGCGTAAGATTTGGTGAACCTAACATGAGTGAGCGGGGTTAGTATTTCACCACTTTGGGATCAAGATTAACACGATCCAATGACAAGATCATGTTTAGAATCCTAAAAGAAGGTCACACGTTCGTTTTGGGTCTAATCGAACGTAAAATCACGTTGGGAGCCTCTCGGGTGGGTCAGACAGCCCACCTGTCTGACCCACCAGTCAGATAGCCCACCAGTCAGACCCACTGGTCTTGACCAGCAGGTAGGTCGGCCCACCTGTCTGGCCCACCATTGAGCCTGAGGGTCCTGCTAAGACCGGTGGGCAAGGTGGCCCGTCGGTCGACCCACCGGTTGGGCCCACCGATTGGGCCCGAGGGTCCTGCCCTCTCAGGCGGGCCAGATGGCCCACCAATTTGGCCCACCGGTCTTGGCGGGAAAATGCTATTTCTTCCCAAACTTCCCCCAACCTTTGGGGATTCAAATGGGGCTTTTCCATTCAGACATTCACAGTCTCATAAGATGGTTCTAACCTAGATCTAGGTTAGATTTAAGGAATGGAAAGCCATCTTACCTTCTTTGCTCAAGAACTCCTTCAAAACCCCAAAATCACTTCCAATCACCAATGTTCTTGCAACCGTGGAAACCCTTCTTCAAATCCTTCAAAATCAACACATAGATCATCGATTAAACCTTAGATTCATCATCTCAAAGGGGATTTGCAAGACCTCAAGAAACCCTACCCAAATCAAGGGTTTTACTTGGGTATGGTGAAAGTTTAAGGAACCTAGCCTTTGTTCACCTCTAAACGTAGCTCTAGTGATGGAGATCACTCTTCCGGCGTCGGAATGGGAAGATCAGGCCTCGGTGCCGCTGAAATCCATCTCTTCTTCCTCTTCCTTCTCTTCTCCTCTTCTTTCCCTTCTTTTCTCTCTCCTCTTTACTCTTCTCACCAACGTCCGAGTGTCATAAATGAGAAAAGAAAAAGGAAAATATAAATCCTATTTATACTTCCTAAAATAACTAAGTGATCACATGGGTGGGTCACTCAGGTGGGTAGATGCGCCCACCTGTGACCACCCACCTGAGGGCCAAAACTTGCCCAACAAGTGGGATTTTGACAGAGTTCGGCCCTCGGCACGAAACTCACTCTTGGCATAAGATGTAATATACGTATGAGCCCTAAGATACAGCTACATACCTGCTTTATCTGTACATAGCCTTATGATATGTGCATGTACACAGCTTGGGTACACCCGTCTCTTCTGGCACTGGCTCGGACTTATCGGGCCAACCGGTGTTTAAGGTCACCCTTGCCATCATGGTCCATAAGGAACCCACCTTAACTCTCTCCGATTCGGGTCCTGCATGGTTAAACCGGGTCAACCTTGTAATCAGACCGGGTTTAAGAAGTAGGGTATTACATCTTCTCTGATATTTTCACTCTATTCTAGCTGCATTCTTTAGAGCTTTTGTTTTAACGACTTTGCCCCATGGTAAGTCGGAAATCGATGCTTCATGATGTTGGGATTGATACCAAGTATATCCTCGTAAGACCAAGCAAAGACCTCAGTGAATTCCCTTAGAAGATTAATCATTCGTTTTGCTTCTTCGTCATCAAGGGTAGTGCCAATTTTTTCCTTTAGAAGGCATTGGTCGGTTCCTTGATTAATAACCCGAGTATATTCATGGAGGGGTTGAGCTTTCTTTGGTTTGCATTATTTTATTAATTCTTGATATTTATTAAGATCATCATTGGATAAAGAAGGCAAGTCATACTCGGAATCAGAAATTTCATTCATGAAAGGGGTAACAAACTTGACATTCAAGGACTCTAGACTCTTCTCAAGAGGGGAGTTTGACACAGAATCATAAACAATAGACTTGACTACAGACTCGATAACTGGCTTGATGCTTTTGCCAGGGGTAATCAAGTTGGTTGACTCAATAGCATAAGCAAACTTAAATTTTTCTCCAATTCTTGTCCAGTTTAGAAGCGGTTCAGTGGCCTGATGGATGAGTAGATGTGGAAAATAGCCTCCTTCTTCTAAGAAAGTTACTGCTATTTCTTCAGGGGCAATGGTTCCTCTGGATAGGTGCCCACTTCTTTATGAATACCAACTGATCAATCTCTTGTTCTCGGAAGCTGAACTTTCTAAGGGATGAAGATCGATGGAGACTGCTCATTCCCTTTTCTATAAAGTCCATCTTTTCGAGCCTGCTGAGGGATGCCATCCCATTGCCTCGGTCACATATTTGACCACCTTCACGAGCCTTCCCATTGCAATTAGTTTGGTCACAGTACATACAAACCATCATCCTCTGTGCTCTCCTTTGTTTTGCATATGTGCTTCTTCCTCCAAAATGATGGGGTTTGAGCTCATGCAACTCTCGGGCCCTTGGCTCTTGTAGGAGGGCACAAATAAAGCCTTTCACATTAAGGGGAAGTGGTAGACTCCAGGTGAGTCTTATCTTCTTTTCTCACTCCCTTTTCAGGAGGACTCGAGGACTTGGCAATTCTTTAGATTGGATTAGTGTTGTGGGGTTGCCGGAGGTGAACCCATCTTCAATCATTACAACTTCGGCTATCCCAGTAATGTAGCTGCCTTGATCACTTTCCTTAACCAGCATTTGTTGTTCCACTTCATGAGTCACCCAATCGAACTCGTCTTGGAAAAAAACTTCAAGTCCTTGTTACATCTTGGTGGCGGTTTCATTAAACCACAGATCGACATTTCCACAAAAAGGGAAGTCCTCTCCTTCTTTCACGAAGTACCCATTAAGAGTAGGATAGTAAGTGAAGGAGATCTTCCTAGTCATCCTCATAACTTTCTGCCCTTTGACGGTTGGGGGAGTGTACCCGAGACCATTCTTCCCTTTGTTCACTGCCAAACGAGGCTGCTTTGGAACTCCTTGATGGTATTTCCTTGGCCCTATGCCAGGAAAGTACTGCTTATTCTTCATCATCTAATTCACTGGTGGACTCGAGAAGGCTTCATAGTTAGCAGGGATTTTCTCCTTTGGAGCTTCTTTGGCAATGGCTGCACAAGTAGTGTCTAATTTAAAACCACTCAGTTGCACCTCCTAGTGTTGTTCTTCCCCATTTTCAATGTTGGCCAAAGTGTTAACCACTTCAGGATCTCCAGCCTCTAAGACCACCTTCCCCTCATGAATGAACTTTATTTTTTGATTGAGACTAGAGGACACCGCCTTCACAGGATGCAACCAAGGCCTCCCCAACAGCATATTAAAAGCTGCCAGTATATCAATGACTTCCAAATCAAAATCAAACTTCACCTTACAGCAAGGGTAATGATGCCAAGGATCTTCCTCTTAGTATTATCGTATGCCCTTATGGTTTGAGTGGTTGGCCTCATTTCATCCAAGTTGATGCCGATACTCTTTGCTAATCTCAATGGTAGCACATTCAAAGCGGACCTGTTGTCAACAAGAACCTGGGGAACCACTTTGTCAAGGCATTCTACTATAATGTGGAGAGCCCGATTGTGTTGGGTTTCCTTCAGAATTTCAAAATCTGAGAACATCAGAGACTGCACTGCATATGTTGCTCCTACTATATGTGTGAGGTGTGTCGGATTTATCTCGATTGACACTTACACATTAGTGAGAGACTTCAAGACTACTTCACAGTGCAAAGGGGATTCCATCAACAACCCCTAAATAGAGATATTTACCGGGGACTTCTTGAGTTGAGCCAAGACTGGGTTCTCTCGCTCTTTCTTCATGTTGCTAGTTCCAACCTCATTAGCCCTTGGTTGTTCTACTGCTAGAGCCTTGCCTTTGTAGTCTTTCCCACTTCTAGTTTCCATCACATTGATTGGTTTTTTCACAATAATCTCCGTGGGATAACTATCTTCATCATCACTGTTGGTTAGGGTGATTATCCCCACTATAAAATCATATTCTTTTTCTAATTCTCCTTCCTTGATTGGGGTGGAAAGTCGAGGACCTGCATAAATATCCACAGCGTTGGCTCGTAGCTTCTTGACTGCATTGGAAAGTTGTTGGAATGCAGTGTCTATCGGCTTTGTGATTTTGTCATCTAGTCCTATTTCCTCCAGATCATCCAATTGTTTCCGGTAGTAAAGATTATTGACGGTTACTTTAACCCGTATTTTGTCAATTTCTTCTATCCCTTATTGCATCTTTCAGGCAGTGGAGTATACTTCACATAGCTTTTGTTTCGGCTCGACTAGGGAATCTGGTTCATCCAAATAAGCTTACATCGGATCTCTAGATCCTTCACCACTTTCTGAATCTGATGTAGAGTCACTCCTCCCATACAGAGGGAAGGGTAAATGCCACCTATTGGATTAGCTATCAGATCATCACAACCAATAGCATTGACTGAGAAATATGTCGAATGTTCTAGTGAGTAATATTCTGAAACATCATCATAATCATTGTACCAAAGCCCATGGTAATCATCCCAGTCTAGATACCCATCATCCTCTTGAGAATCAGAGTTATCTCCATCCTTCTGATCTTCATTTTCATCGTCATTATCATCGTCATCATCCTCTGTGTCATTCCTATGTGGATTAAGGAAGTGTATTCCTTGATCTGCTCCCCTATGGCCAATGTGGTTACTGCTCTAAGAAAATTAGTTGTAATCTCTTCAATTACTTCCGGATTGTCTTCTGAAGCTACAACAGGTTGAATTAGAGAAGTGGGATCACTCTCCTAGTCTTCCCCTAATGCATTTATTGACCTTGTTGATGAAGTCATCTTTGGGGAATTTGGTAGTGCAAACATGTCCCTCCAAGCATACTCATCCGTCCATCCTTTTTTTGGGCTATACACCAAACCCTGAGAATGGGATTGGTATGAGGGTGATGAGGGATATGAAGTGGGATGATATGAAGATGATGTAATGTGAGAGGTAGGATATGAAGACTGGGGGTGATAGGATGAAAAGGTTCCTCCACTTTGATGGTGGGGGAAAGGTTGATGATATGTCGGAGGCTGATAATATGGTGGGGGTGGAAAATATGGTGGGGATTGGTAATGTGGTGCGGTGGACCCTTCTGTGGATGAGGAAGGATGAATAGCGGGCGTATGATCTTCTGATTCTTCTTCTGATGATTCTCTTCTTTTGGGGGTCCTTATGACTCTAGGCCTTTGACTCATGATTCTTCTGTAAGCACGGGCATTCATATGATTCTTTCGAGCTCTAGGTACAATGAGTTGAGTGGGGTCACTCTCTATAGTTTCTTCATCTAGATTGTTCACATGATCGGGGAGTGGATTGGTATTGACATTAGAAGGTTGTTTGACCTTGACCTCAATGGTTCCATTGTCTACCAAGTCCTGAATTGCATGTTGTAAAAGGATTGCTGATCACTCTTGGAGCCACTGTCCCTAGTAATCCTTGCTTCTTTAACTTCTCATATGCGACCATTACGGGCATTCCCAAATCAGATAACTTCCTTCTTGGGCGAGGAGCCCTTTGGGCGGGTGCATATGCTTGTATTATGAAGGGCTGTGAAGAAGTGGTTGGTGAGACTGACTGTTGAACAACACTCACTACATTAGTTTTCGGACCCTTTCCCCTTCGGACTCGGGTGTTCTTGCTTGCATCTTGGGAGGATCCTTTATACTGGGCCCCTCTCAAAATTCTGTTCTCCACATGCCGTCCGGTGGCTATTAGGACATCAAAAGTTTACAAATGCTGATAGTAAAGAACATGGTAATAGGGTTTTGACAGGTTTTCTATTAGCATCTCTACTTGCGCTACTGCTAAGGGCCTATCTGCCATCTTGGTGGCCTTATCTCTGAATCTCATTAAGAAGGTGGTGAATCCTTCTTTAGGCTACTTCCTCAACGTCTCATGCTCTCAACATTTCACATCTACCTTAGTATTGTAGGAGTACTACTTGGTGGAGGCTTTCACTACCGTTGCCTAGTTCTGAGTTTGTGATGACTCCATTTGTGTGAGCCACCTCAGTGCTGGTCCTGATAGGGTTAACATGAAGGTCTACCTCATCTGGTTATTTGCAAGTTGCCACGACTTGGAGATGCTAAGGAAGACGTTGAGATGAGCCTTGAGGTCTCCTGACCCATCAAACCTAACAGTCTGCCACTTGAATTTTTCTGTAATTCTTGCCCCATAGAAGAAACTCATTTCCTCAGAATCCAGTGTTTGGCCTTTTGAGCCTTTTCCTACTCGAATTATGTTCTCCAACTTCTCTAACTGCTCTCTGAGTTTCTTTTCTTTCTTTGTCACTGGAGGCTCAAAGCGGATGTGTGTAACAAATTCCTCTTCTTCATCTTCAATCACTACCCTTGGAGGAGGGACCCTGGAATAAGCCCCTTGTTGACCATTCAGATGGGTAGGTGATGATCCTCTTTGACCAGTTGGTCGGACATGCTTTGGTTCTCCTGCGTCAACTTGGAAAGAATTTCCATGATGACTTGTAGCTCCATTCTGTTCCACATCTCCCGTAACCGGTGCCGGATCATACCTCAGATCAGCTATGGGAGGGTTCTGAAGCGTATGTAATATCTGAGCTATCCCTCTCTTGACTTCAGCTATTTCTGTCTGCAAGGTCTCCACGGGTTGGACGCAGGCCTATTCGGGTGTTTCCATGTTTGGTGGATCTATGCTTACTGGGCTGTAATCACTTGGTAGTGGACACTCTCGAAGAGATGACGGTAGTGATTCTGGACTTAGGCGAGTCAATCAATTTTCCTGACGCATCCAAAGGGGCCGCAAAGAATACTTGAGTTGTGGAATTGTGCCTGAAACAAAAGTGGTTTATTTTAGGATTCTTGAATTCCTAACCACCCCTTGTTCATACATTCACCAAATTAACAAACATTAATTCATCCAGGGTTAGTCCGCTAAATGGTAGGGGTGGATAGGGTTTGATTCCCTTGGTCCACCCATTGTCATAAGTGGGGAGTTAATACAAATGGCTTGTTGAGAATATTCCCATAAGACATTCTATGTAATAAAGTCATGCTTTCTTTGTTCTTTTCCCATTAGGTGTCCTTCGTCCTAATTTTTCTCAGGACTTCTCGGGACTTGACGTGACTCTAATGGGATTTCCCCTGAATCACATATCTGGACTTTTTCCTTAATGTGGAGGGACACATTCTTTCTGAAACCCACTTTAGGAAAGCAATTCTTTATGACGGGAATAGAGTGTAGGAACCTTCCTATTCAAGACCGCAAACAAGTTATATAATTAGCTTGTGGTGCTCCTAGCTTCTTTATCTATTTTCTATATGATGAGAGCATGCAGTGGATGCAATTGGGCCGACAAGGCTTCCTTGACAGGATCTATATATGCAAGGTATGTGATCCTCTTGATATACCCATAGGTACGAGATCAAGGGGGTGACTTTCTTGCCTGTTACTTGTGACTGCACACGAGGTTAAGCAATTGACCACGGGGTGGTGGAACCGTGGTGATTGTGTGCAAAAGTGTAATGTAGGGTAACAATCATTCGATCTTAGGATGCCGTAAAGTACTCAGGCCTCCCCAAGGGTGCTGACACAAATATGGACATCCTTGCCATTTGATGACGCATTCAATCTCAGAATATTATAAAGTGCACGGACCTCCCCGAGTGTGCTGGCATAAATACAACATGCTCGTCGTTTGATGATACCTTTCATTCTTATACAGGAAGCAGGTATCATTTACTCTTAGAGTACTCTCTATGACATGGACTGACCTCCCCGTGGCTGCGGGCATAACAGGGAATCCCTCGTCAAATGATTTCACTTGGAGCACGATACATGATGCAGTTGGTGAATACAATTACAAACATAGGGTTAGCCAAACATATTTTTAAACAAATGTAGTGGAAAATGTTTTTGCATTTAAAGGTAGCATCTAGTATTGGAAGCTCGACATTTATCCCTAGTAGAGTCGCTACTATGAGGGTCGCAACCAAAGAAATGGACTATGCATCTCCCCCCGTCCTCTCCCCTCTCTTTCTTCACTTTCGCGCGAGGGGAGGGTTTCGTGTCGTGGTGTGCTTTGCTTGCGGGCCCCGCCTCATCGTATCTCCAGTCAGAGATACGTGGAGGCCTATTTTGCAAGAGTTAAATTTGTTATTTAAGATGGGAGTCTTGATGATGACCCAATTCGGGGATCAGGATCATGTAAATGGGGTTTGGAGTCACCACCTAGGGTTATGGGCCTAGGACCCGGGGGTGGGCCCGATTCCTGATAAAAGGGCCTAAAATTTGGTCTGGTCTAGAGATTTAGGATAAATGTCAAGTTACAGAGTCGGGATGGTGTTAAGCACCCAATCTACCCGGTTCAATCGGTCTTCTTGCTAGATGCTTGAGAACGAACATTTTCCAAAATTATTACTATTCCACATGTATGGCTAAATTATCACACATATATACATTAATTGGATTGAAATTACTATATACACTAAAATAAGGCTGTATGAAGTCTACATTATGAAGAGTTGGTTGAGAAATTATACCTGAACTTAACCCCTGTTTCGGGTCAATAGGGGTGGGCCACTGACTAGTACCGGTTCGGACTGTCTTTCGTGTTCTCCTAGCTTAGGGGAAGATGGTCTTGACCTCCAACTTCCTTTCTTGAGAGATGCTGATTGTGATGGTATTCGGATAGAGTTCCGCCTAGGAACGATCACTTTTGGATTTGGATTCGGACAGAGCTTCGCTTAGGGAAGGGTATTTTTGGATTTGGATTCGGACAGAGCTTTGGCTTGGGAAGGCTATTTTTGGCTTGGGATGAGGTGGCATTTTTGCAGAGCTTCGGCTAGGGAAGGCTATTTCTAGATTTTGGCTAGGCTGGCTGATCGATCGGGTTGCGTGATACATGCGTAGAAAAAATGTGATTTTTCAAGGAAGATTACAGGCAATCCGACGGTTCGATTTGGATGTACCATATATCATCGAAATTTTATTTTTGAGCACTATCCATCTGTATGGTCATTTTTACTAGATTCCTTTGTATATAAAAAAGTTAAAATTGGACCCCTATCCCTCCCGCATGAGGGTTACTAGGGTTTCAGGCCCGGGAGTGTTTCCATCAGCATCTCTGTTGGTCGGAAGCCAAAAGTCACATCCAAGATCCATATTTCATCATAGCTAGGGGACGGTGACAAAATTGGGTGTCTACAGCACTGAAGGTGCTTGGAGTGTTATTGAATGCCTGCAAGGGCTGTTTAATTCCCACACAGAGACTGAAAGCCACTCTCAGCTTAACCCCAGCCTGGGACACGACCTCTCATTTATCTCTTTTCAAAGCTAGACTAAGGCTGTGGCTGGTTGGATAAAGTCGTTCAAGGTCCTCCTTTAATCCCTCAAAACCATAGGTTGGAGAGTTGTAGGAACACAACTCATTCTCACCTATGCTGCTAGGTATCAATTTTTTTCAGTCTCTGTGAGGTGTTTGGTCTGTAGTGGCTAGCACTATATGATTTGGTTGCTTAAGATCGGTGTACTTGATTCTATAATTTTTTTTTACACTATTAGGATGAAGCTTCATGGTTAGAAGTGAGTTTTATCGATGTTCTATCAAGATTTCATAGTTTATTAGCTTGCTAGAATTGTTTTTTGTCATGAGAAGAAGTTTTTTAGGGCTTGGGTAGGATCTCCATTTGTGTTGTTTTTTTTTTAGAATTCTTCCCTCATATCTAATCTCACAAAACTTATAGAAGCCATACCTGATGGGTTAAGTTATACCAACCCTAGTTTGATTGTCTTCGATAATCCAAACACTCTGATTTCTTTTATGAAGTTGGATAGTACCAACTATTTGGGTTGGTTGCACCTTGTGAAGCTATCCATACAAAGTTGAGGGAAGCTAGGGTACATTACTAGGGCTATCAAAGCTCCTACTATCATTGACCTAGGTTACCACAAATGGGAAACTGTGAATTCTACTATTATGACTTGGCTACTTTTCTCCATGAAACCTGAGATAGGTAAGAAATTTATCAGGAAGGAAACTACTCAGGATATTTGGGATAATGGTTCTAAGCCCTATGACAGGGTAGGTGACTTTGTGACTGTCTACCATCTCCTTCTGAGTGCCCTCTCCATAAAGCAGGGGTAAAAGCCTATTTCTAACTACTACACTACTGTTATAGGGCTCTGGAAGGAGTACGATCATTATTGAGACCTTCAGTTGTTCAATCTTGATGATGAATCCAAGCTCTATAGATCACTCGAGAAGCATGTTTTGATTTTACTAGGTGGGCTAAATTTGAGCTAATCAAGATACTGATTTTGGGCTGATCACCTATTCCATCCTTCGATGAGGTGTGTAACTACCTCTTGAGTGAGGAGGCCAAGCAAGGTTCCATTGATTCTACACCTTCATTTGAACGTTCTACTCTTTCTTACACTACCCATAGAGAATGGCGTGGAGGTGGCTGAGGCCAATGGTCATCCCATGGAGATGACAGAAATAGACCCTGACTGTGTGATCATTATGGGAAAGTTGAGCACACTCTAGAGTGTTGGGTTCTTCATGGCCGACCTCTTAGTACTTGCCGTGGATCTGTTGGCAGTCATGGTGGTCGCATAGGAGGGGCTATAGCCCATGCCTTTATAACAGAGATTAATCCCAGAGGACAATCGTAGGCAGACACCAGCTCCTTCTTTAGAGATGATATTGCAATACTTCGCCGGTTTATCCTTTACCACATAGGATACCTCACCTTCTGTTATGTATGTTTCCTTGTCTACACCTTCCACTGCTTCATTGTGGGTCATTGAATTTGGTGCCACTAACCACATGACTGGTACATCCTATTGTCATGATTCTTCATTTAAGGTTTAGGTGGTTGTTTCCTCTATTTCTGGTAAAAGCAGTATCCCCATTACCCCTTTCTTCATCTTCCTAACTTTACTATTAATCTATTATCTGTGAATAGTTTAACAAAAATCTTGAATTATTGTTTTCTTTTTTTCCTTCTCATTTCCTTTTTCAGGGTTTAGTAATGAAGAAGATTATTGGAAATGGCCTGAGGAGAGCGGCTTATACCATTTTGAGCCACAATTACCTTTTTTTACTACACCACAGTCCTATGCATGTGGCGGTGGTGATACTAGTTTTATAGACTTTGTGATGCTTTGGCGTCAGGATTTGGGACATCCCTCTTTTGTTGTTATTAGGAAGCAATTACCTCATTTGTTTATCTATTTTCCTTCTTCTCATGTATTTAATTATGAACCATTTACTTTTGCTGAATATTATCGTTCATCTTATCCCTAGCATGGTAATAAATCTGTTGTTCATTTTCACATTGTGATCTCCAAGACTTTTTCACTGATAGTGGTATCATCCATTAGCTTGCTTGTGTTGATACACCATAATAGAATGGGGTAGCTGAGAGGAAAAATTTTTATTTGTTAGAAGTCGATAGAGACATCTCTTTGGCGTGCATGTTCCTAAAACTTTTTTGTCTAATGCTGTTCAAGTGTTGCTTTTCTCACCAATCGTATGCCTAAAAAAATCTTAGGGTCCCAAAACCCCTGTGAACTTTTGTCACCATAATTATTATCTTGGTGTTTGCTTGTGTGTTACGTGCATGTTAACAAATCCTCTCACACCAAACTTGATGATGTTCAGCAGAACTGTTACTGAGGCTATGTCAAACCCTAAGTGGAAACAACCCAGGTCTGAGGAAATGATGGCTCTTAGAAGAACTGTACCTAGAAAATGGTTAACCTCACTATGGGGGGAATTCCAATTAGATGCATGTGGGTCTATACAATCAAGTACCAACCAAATGTTGGTATTGAGGTACAAGGCAAGATTGGTAGCTAAAGGGTACAGTCAGGTTAATAGAATTGATTATCAGGAGACCTTTTCTCCTGTCGCCAAACATAACTCAGTAAGAGTTCTTTTATTTATGGCGGCAAATAGAGTTTGGCCCTTATATCAATTAGATGTGAGGAATGCCTTCATGGAGACTTAGAGGAGAAAGTGTACATGCAACCCCACATTTCTCTCGAGAGTATAAGATCAACTAAGAACAGGAACATAATTAGGGTTTCTTGAACAAAACATAGTAGAAATTTTGAACAACAACAATGGAACTTATAGTCAAATCATTTGTGTCGAGGTTAGAATCCTACTAGCCCAGGCGTTTCATCCCTATTATGGTTGTTTGTTTCGTTTGCACTTGTTTATCGAGGAAGAGGTAAACAGACTCATACATGGATCCAGCCGTTGGATTCATTAGAGCATCGATCGTTGGAGACGAGCCGGATCCAGGGTAAAAGGGGTAGTGGAGTGTGTAGGGTTAGGGGGCCATTTGGATGGAGGTAAGTTAAAAGAGGGTGGTTACCTCTCGAAGATGAAAATAGGGAAGTTTTTCCTACTTGAAAGCGAGAAAAGGTGAAGGTAGGCAAGGGAAGAGGGAGAATGGAAGGTGGTGTTTGGGCTGAGGCAGGAGATGGGAGGGCCATGTCGGGGGAAGGTGAAGGTTTAGGAGCACATGCACAAGGGAAGGAACTCTCACAGGATCACCTATAGGAGTCAAAGCGCAGGCAGGTGCTTAGGAGGAACAGAGTAGTGGTCGCCATCGACGTCAGGGTTAGTATCTTGGAGTCTACAAATTGGTTTGGACATATGGAAGTAACACGATCTAACAAAGGGTCTTCAGAGGGGTCATCAGATCAGGTACAGTCGAAAGCAGAAGCCGGAGCTTCCTTGCAGGTCTCCCCTTCTTCATCTCTGCCCACAATGGGGCCCAAAGGAACCAGTTGCAGTAGGATCTAGCTAGGGACTAACAGAGCCGAGCAGGGTCTTTGAAGCAATTTCTAGAGGAGATTCTTCAGAAATTGGTTGGTTCCATAGGGGAGCAAGACTTTGTATGATGGCCAAAGACTTTACAGATAGTATAGTGTGGTGGGACACAGACAAATGGAACTTTTTAGGAGAAGCAGAAGCCTTGATCATTAGTCACAATGAAGGAGTCTTGAGGAGGTGAGTCAGCAGAGATCTATACATAGATTTGGGCACAAGAAACATTGTCCACTCTTTTTTTTCTTTCATCAGAATAGAGAGGTATCTGATGATGTAACCAACGATACTCAATCTAGTGGCACACCAAAAGTGGGGAGGAAGTCTAGGGAGAGTGATCCAAAGGGGGATGGTGTGGAGGTCGGCCTTACAAAGTTGGGAATATTGGTCCCATTGCTTAAGGAAGATAGGTTTGTTTACAATCTGCCAAGGGCCAGCCTCTAGTGTCTAAAGCTCTTCACCGTTGGAGAATCCGAAGAGGAAGATACTGTTATCTAGAAAAAAGTGTCCAAAGCTCCCTTAGGTCTCCATTATTTGGGTAAAGGAGACTTCACTATATGTAAATGGGAGGCTTACCAAAAAATAGGCAACAACGAAGGCTTGCCATCTGGAGATACTGGAAGAGAGGAGGGGCTAGAGGGGCAGTTAGGCTATCTTGGAGTTATCAACTATGGAAAGTGGGACGAAATGGAGGAGGTGGCTTTCGGGAGAGGGGTTTGAAGCAGGGTTTAAGCCATTTTTCCAAGGGTTAGAAGGATGAGATGGTAGGTAACATGAGATGGGGAGCAAGAGGGAGGAGAGGGAAATTTATTAGAGGGGGACATGTCGAGGGCAGGGGTGTTGATGGTAGGAGCCACAGGTAGGTTGTCGGACATGGGAGATTAGGACATCAAGGACTTCAGCTATCTAATTTATGTTTCCTGTAAACAAAGGCCATGGGCTTGCTAAGCTTTTCTATTTTACGGATCTCATTTATGTAAAACAGTTGTTCTTTCTGTCGAGCAAATCTCTTGTAGCTTAGCTGCTTAGTCTATGTGGTTAGCTATGTTACATGGACATAACAAAAGGATACAACTTTGGTTGGGTGAAGATTCTATCTCTTGCGTTATCATTAGCTTACACTGGTATGGCTTTTAATTTGAAGTGTCCAAGTAATATTGGTGTTTAGGTACTAACTTCAAACCCTTCTGAAAATGTAAATTTTTTCCTTTCAAAAAATTAATGCATATGTAACTATTGACATATATCTACTTTTATATACATGAATCTATGCTATATATTGTAGTTTATAGCATTAAAACCCATGGCCCTTATTTTATTGGGTTACCATTGAGATAGGGCTTAGCTAAGCTCTATTATGAAAATTTCATGTTCAAGTCTGAGCAAAGTTGGGCTGGTCTGGCTTGAGTAAGTTGCCTCTTTGAATCTTATCATATTGTTAATCATCAACTCTAGTCATGTTCTTTTTTAATTATATATACCCGAAATATGCAATGGGATTTATTATCTGATGACTCCCATCAGATATTTCTTATTTTGTGTTCTAGTTAGTTGTTAATATAATTATTCTCAATAGTTTGAAAATAACATTTCGAAGGATGATTTCTTTCTTGTTTCAATAATTGCATTGCAGACCACGGCTTCTTATACAGCACTAGATGTTGTTGCAACTTATTACTTGTGTATAACCTATGTTCATCCTTCCATTTTCTCTCTTGAGGCTAAAATACCTATACCGCTTGACATGATCTTATGCAAAGGAAGTGGAATCCTTTGTGAAATGCTTCTTATAGTCTATGAGGGTACTTAGAATTCTCTATTGCTAGTCATTTGAATTTTTCGTTTTGGAGCTGGTTTTGCAAAGTTTTCGGCTTCTTCAACAATCCGAGTGTAATTCTGGTGCGTACATATTTGTCATGGCATTGGACAACCCAAGGCAATGGGTAATGGTAAAAAATCAAGGTAGCAAGGGATGCCTAGGCATCACCTAGGAGACCAAGGCGCCGGTCCAGGTGAGCTACCTGGACTCCTAAATGACGCCTTGACAACTGTGGAGCTTAATATTCATGGGCATACAAGGCAAATGTTATTGTCCTAATAAGCACCAAGATGATCCAAAGAAGTTCTATTAACCACCTTTTGGAGAGTCTTATGGAATGCCTCAAACTAATTATTAATCAAAATTCAAGTTTGAAGCTGATTAATTAACCTCTTCTGGTTAACTCGACAGAAAATGGGATACATTTACGAGAAATCTCATTCAGTTAGATACTGTAGATTAAGACGGGACGCCAAAAGAATTGATTGCCGAGCTGTATGAGGGAGGAAACTCATATGTACGGTTTATATTTGAGAATGTAAGCCCAACAATCTATTGGCATAGGGGTAAACATGGGTAGGCTCATATGTGGGAGATACATATTTCTCCATGCTTATTAGGCTCGAACTTGCATATTGGGTACTGGGTAGAAATGCATTGACCCCAACACCACCCCCCCTCCTCCCAAATTTTGGCCCCTACTTCAATTGCAACATGCAAATTGCAGGCTTTTTCTTTTTTATGTTGGTTACAAAAATTTAAGCTGCAAAACAGTCTTTAAGCTCCAACACTATTTTGGTGGTCACTAATCAGTCTATTTTTATTGTTTTGCATTTTCCTGTCAGATGAATGAGCTTGAAGGTGACGTTGAAAGGAGAACATTGACCTATACCTTGTGGAACCAGTCCACAACAGACATGGAAGGGAATGCTTGGCATCCTATGACTTTTAACTATTCAAATGCATGCCCTCAACAAATCAGAGAAATAAAGGTGAATTAGCTTGCCTTCTCTTTGAATCACTTTTGATGCTTTACAACTAGGCCACATTGTGATGCCATAATGGATAGACTAACCATGTTATGCGATCCTGCTCGTATGTATTCTCTCTCCTATAAAATGGGTAACCCAGGTCCTTGACTGCACATGGAGCATTCTGATTGGGTGCTCAAACTACTGGAGGTCGAACATTGCTCCATTTGCATAACTACAATTATCACTTTATGTCCAAGCTTATTATGGTTTTGTGGTTGTAATTGTCGGAAGGGGATTTGGTGTCCCCCAAATTTGATAAACAGGACCACGGTTTTAGGAATCAGTATCAGATTGGCTGTATTGGCCCTGTGACGATACTGGTACCTAACCGATGCTGATCAATTGGTACGGATTGGATATGGTTTTCCTGTGAAAAACTGTTGCTTTGATCTAGAATCTAGCTGATACGACCGATATTTATTTGTAATGGTATCAGCGGCAACCAATACTGTGAACTCTGGAAGGATAAGCGAAAAAAATATCATTTACTGCATTGTTCCAGGAAATCATTGGTTTCTTTGTGGTTGGATATAGAATGTTGGAAAGTTTAAAGGAAAACAAATTGAAAATGGAAACTTTTCTAGTCACTACTGACAAAGAATTTGTAAATTACTCATAAACTTACCAATTATAGTTACTTGATTTTGCTTCATATTTCAACCGACTTCTCATCATATTGCATACAAAGAGACGGGAACCTGGATTTGTTCTTTAGACCGAATAGTCTTGCCAATGTAGTGGAGCTGCTTTTCTTTTGCACCCTTGACGATCCCCTTTCCTGTTGTACAATATTTCAGGAAATCAATCACGTGTACTATGAGACTGAGTACCGAACAGAGTGGTGTCAAACCAATTCTACATTTGTCCCCTGCTTCCTCTTTGCAAGGAAGTTTTCACGGGGTGCTGCTATGCGCATTTTGACCCAGGGATTGGTGGGTTCCTTCGACGCTACTGCAATGCTAAATGTTACCTTGTGAGTGTCCTTGGTGCACTAATGCTCTTCTTTTAACAATAGACATGACCATCTGCTTATGTAGTTTATTGCAGAGTGACTAGTGAGTAGTGAGGCACCTATCAGAGGCTTATAGGAATTTTACATTTAAATGATGTATACTGAACAGTTTTTGACTCTGCTGACCAAAAATAGTTGCAATATGTGGCAGTGGCTGTTCAACTCTTCCTATTCACTAAAAGAGGAAGTAACTGTTATCAAAGAAAACACATTTACGAAACTCATGGAAATACTAGGTTGCTCAGGTGACTTGATTGTTTGATAATACTATACCTGCTAGTATTTTTTTGCCGAATCTATGGCGTGTGTTTGTTCGTAAATATTATCCAGATGAATTATGAAAAACAATTAGTGTGGCTAAGCATTCCCCGATTCTTCTAAAGGAGATCTTCCCCTTACACAATACACCAACTGAAGCAAGGCCTAAAGATGTTCCTACTGAAGTAGCTTGTTTTGTCGTGTGGATTAATTCAATCTCTAGACATTGGATAGGTGGGGGGAATGACTTGGATAAAAAGGGATGTACCTAGTGCACGAGGCTATTGCCACTACGGGTTTGGGAGGGTCATGGTGTACAGTCTTACCCTTGCTTTGTGGAGAAGTTTTTTTATTTGAACTTGTGATCACTAAGTTGCAATGGAGCAACCTTATTGTTACACCTAGATTAGCCCACTATCAAATTTTGGAGCTAATGTATCATATGGCAGACAAAATACAAGACTCTTTTGTATTGCATTTTGTACTGCACAAAAAAGGACTTTCTAGACTTGTTGCCCGTTGTATAGTTTTTTAAACCCAATGTTTGATAGTTGGGTTTAGAGGAGATACAGGGAGGGAAAAAATGAAATGGAGAGAGCAGGAGGGCGTAATTTCACTGGTTCCTTGCTGATTGTAATTTTTGTGATGCGGAACTTTATGCACAAAATTCCTCTGCGGGGGAAGCAGTGAGTGTTCAATGGTTGGAGTGCATGTTTGGATCCTTTCAACCATTGGATCCTCACTGCCAGCTGCAGAGGGTTTGAGTCCGAACTTTATCTATTATAGATAGATTAATCCATTAAAAAATGGAGAAAAGAATGCTGCTAGGTTACGTAAGCTATGTTAGCACCTCTTTGCTTCGTGTGCCTATCTCTCCTATTTCTTGTGAAATGATGTATTTATTGTCTATTGTGGGAGGATAAAGATAGACAAATGCAGGACTAAGACAAGGAACTCAATCCCCAAAAATATAAGGTGGGGGAGGGTGCACTAAGAGGGGGTGACAATAATTTTGTGAATAGGGGCCAAGGGTTCTTTTTTTCTGGCGTAGAGGTCATTTTCATGTGGGATTAGAGATAGAGAGGGGTGCTAGTGTATCCACCAGCCACCTCAAGTGCACATCGGATGGTTGGAAAGCACTTGGGGTGCATGCCTTAGTGATACTAACTGTTGGATGTGCACTGGAGGGGTTGGGGCACTTGAGAGGATTCAGGTCCGAGAAAAGATTGCTACCCAATTGTGTGTTTCTCCACCCAAATATAGGGGGTGCTGAAATGACCATCCCACTCACCTCTTTGGATGCTTGGGCGTATGTTCCCATTAGTCGCATGTTGACATAGAGCCACACAATCAAATATTGTTCTCTCCTCTCAAAAAAAAGAGGAAAAGGTCTTTGAGCTGGTGGCAAATGGCCATAGGCCATGTCAATGCACATTCTTTCTCTTTGGAGTCTGTATCCTCCCCACCCTTGGTCCATTCCTCGTCCCACCATCTTAGAGAAAACATGCTCAAAATTATTATATAATGTTCTGAAGAAAGGTTTTGCATATGGCCATGCATGTACACAATCATTTGTTATGGTCCTATATTAGTCATATAGGGGTTGATCCTGCATCGGTTTCACAAAGATATTGATGTGGGTTGATATGGTTTTGGGTTCTTTCACATTGTATGTCGGTGTATGTGATTGAGTTTTTCAAGGTCCATATTTATGGTATCTGAGCGGCCAATCCTTGGCATAACCCATGCCACGAAGGGGCTACCTTGTGTCCAAGTGAGAGCCGCTAGGAAAGCGCTACATGCTGCCAGGCAAACACCCTGGATCAGAATGAGAGCCCCTTAGAAAATGTTACCTAATCTAGAGCGGGCTGTCATAGACGTCAGGTTCAGAATTGTGATGGTCTGTTACTGTCCTATATCATTCATATGGAGGCTGATCTGACATCGGTTTCACAAGAAATTTGCTCCTTCACCTTGTAAGTCAATAAATGGGATTGAGTTCTTCTAGGTCCGTATCATCATCACTCTAATTGTGCGATCAATCTCAAATGAGGTGTGTAATACCATTTTTGTCCCTACGGAATGGAAGATGACCGTGTATGCACGATTCTGGGAATCAGATTGATTGGCCAATTTTGGCCATGGTCAATCCCTATTCTAGGCAATCTAGATTATGGTTTTTATATTTATTTATTTATTTATGTTTTTAATTGGAAAAGAAGTCCGAAAGGTGGCGTAGCCCTGACCTCTCTGCCCCTTATGAGAGTGTAGATCCTCTATCCACACCCCACATGGGTAGTTACCAATTAAACAAAGTCTCAATCCTAACCAACACAACTATAAATAAGGGAGGTTCCATTTCATTGGTCACTACCCATGTGGGGAGGACCCCCCATGTGGGTAGAGAATCTCGACGCCCTTAAGAAGGGTGGGAATTTAGCCCCAATTGATGCTTCCTTACTCGTTACCATTAAACCTCTGCACAACATATGGGCCACATTGCCTTTTAGGGGACTTTTCTTTGTAGTTTTTCTTTTTTTTTCAGAATTCTTCCCTATTCATTGCTGATTCAAGCTGATTCTTCTTGATTCGAATCAGAATTTGCTACTGTAAATTCCAATTACTCAAACAATGAATGTATTTTATCTAAAAAAACCTCCATCCTAGTGAGTGGTTACTCAGACACTAATGGGATCACTGGCCACCACCTCTTACACACAGACAAAGCTGCTGTTTGTTAGTTGATGAATAAAAGGAGGCAATTTTCCTTCACAACGGTCAAAGGATTCATGATTTCACCGAAAATAAAGGTCAGGGGATTCATGGAGGTTTTAGCAATTCGGATGGTATAGAGGGTATTTATGAATAATTGGGGTGTTATTGACTTTGTACAATAGGGGTATTATTGCCTTTTCAATAGAAAATGAAACATCCATTGGACTTGATCGTCTACAGAAACGGTCCAGATGGGATACTGATTGTCCAAAGCAGGGCACAGCATTTACAAAACTATTTGTTACCACACCATATCATTTCCCTTCTCCGATTCAAAAGAAAGGTCTAAGGAGGGAAAACGAAAAAACGGTACTTCTTTTTCTTTTGTCGCAGAAGCTCCTGCTCCGATCTCCTGCAGAGAAACGTTTCCTCTCTCTCTCTCTCTCTTCGCATGAAAACCAGTTACAGAGAAAGAAAGGTTTGGGACGGCTAGAAAGCTTGATAAGCTCCCCAGAACCCTGATCTCTCTTAGTTTTAGAGAGGTAAAAACAATGGCGGATGCTCTAAGCCCTAATCCGTCAACGGCGCCTAGGCACAGGGCACCTATGGCTTCTCGTCTTCAATCTCCGACTAGTCCGTTCTTTTTGGGTTCAAACGATGATCAACTAGAACGTGCTCAGGCTCGGGCTGCACGTGCTTCTGCTATCCGACGCAAGTCCATTGCTGCTACTGCACCTCCTCCACCTTCCGATCCTTACCTCTGTAAGGATCAGATTATGGAGTTGTTCCAGAATTGTATTAAGCTCGCCAGCGAAAATGTTTGTACTTGTCCCTACTCAATCTGCAGTTGCAGACTTTCCAAATTTTCTTGTTGAACTCGGTTCCTGTAATCCTGCGTGTTCTGTTGTTTTATTTCCATTTTCTTTTTCTTGTTTTGCTAAATTACCATTTGCTTTTGTGCTGCAGAAAATCAACCAGAAGAATACCTGGGAATTGAACCTTATAGATCATCTAAGCGAGATAATCAAAGTTGAAGCAGAAGATAATATGGAGACTAATTTTCAGAAGGTTGGTACTCTTAAGACGTGTTATTTGAAAATTCATTTTAATGAATGCCATGCCACATCCTTTCATTTATATTTTTTGCAGGCAAGCTGCACACTGGAAGCTGGTGTGAAAATTTATTCCTTAAGGGTGGACTCAGCGCATTCGGAAGCTTACAAGGTCCTTGGTGGAATTAATCGAGCTGGTCGAGAAGATGACCATGGTTAGCCCTTTTCTTCTTTTCCCTCAGGTTTAATCCATTGGGTGATCGCCATTGTTATTTTTTTTTTTGCTAGTGGCGATTTTAATGCTTTATGGACTAAAGTTCTGTATTTCATATTCTTTGTTGTGATATATCGAGTGTTTTGATGCCTCGACCATTACTTGAAAACTGAGCAACAACACCCCCCCCCCCTGAAGTTTCTTTCTGGAATGCAAATAAAGGGACTAAATATGGTAAGGTGAAGATGCCACTCCATTCAGTTGGTAAGGTCTCTGGTAGACCCAGGCTCACTTTTCTTCACCACTAGCAAGCTACGACCATCCACTGACCATCTGTCCCATCAATTAAGATAACCTTATAAGACATGAACGACATACACCAGGAACCTATGAATAGCTGAATTATCAATTTCAATTATTTTGTCATTTGCGCTCCTACTTGTCTTAGAACCACAATCCATGTATTTTCTTTTAATTTGTCTTGTATTATACTCCTTTTATTATGATAATCTATTCCTGGTTCTGACTTGACATTTGTCCATTTTATTTTTGTTTAGACTACCTCATAAATGAACAACATACACCAGGAACCTACTCAGCCAACCCCAACCCCCCCCCCGGCGGGTGGGTTCTTATGTATGATTCGACGAGTTATCAATCTCAACTGTTACCTCATTAGTGACAATATATTTTAAATTGCACCCTAATTCTAACATATTTCAAAATCTATTGATTTTAGCAGCTTTCTAAAATTCTAGTTTGGTAGATAACCTCTCCGTTCTTGTCAATAAGAACATCTCATTAACTATTAACAATACACCATGGGACGTCTCCTGTATCCTTGTCTATTCATTCATAACCAATGGTAAGAAAACCAGGATCAGTGTTGATCCTTTGTGTTAACTATTGTGATTAAAACCCCACTCTCTTCTTCAATTGTTCTACTTCTACCACTAGTTAGTGCTTCATCACTCATGGCCTTACTTATGTTAATCTATCTACTTCATACCTTTCTTTCCAGAGCTCACTATATGATCTCTATAATGTCATTTGATTCTTTTCCAGAACCCACTGTATGATCTCCCTAAGGTCATTTGATTCTTCTTCTTTCTCTTTTCTGTCCCCTAAATTATTTTTTCCCTCCCCCCTCTATGAAGGTGCAATCTTTTAAATTTGTAACCAAAGTGGTGAATTGAGAAATTGTAAATCTATTTTGTTTGCCTCTTGTCTTATTCCCCAAAATTATTTATTTCAGGTGGCAAAATAATTTGAAAGCGACTTACTATTATGTCATTCTTTAGAGGTATTATTGTCTTGTAAGATTTTTTGAGTACACATGTGAAGTGACATGATTTAACCCTCATTGAAAGAAAACGTGTGTTATATTAAAAGGGCAAAAAAGGTAAGGTTACAACTTCTTTTTCACCAACTTTGGTTACAACAAGATTTTCCCTTTAAATGTTATAACAATTTTAAACATCTTCTTTAGGAAAAGTGAATATTTTTCCTCTTGCAATATGCTTGTCAATGTTACTTGGACATGGCAAAGGACACAACTTGGGTGCGGCAAGTATTCCATTTCCTGTTTTCTCATTGGTTTACATGAATTGTCAGACATGGGTACATCTCATTATTTGAAATGTTAATGTACAAGAAGCACTGAAACAGAATCATACTGATCATGGATTTGTTTGTTGCTAGACATGGATTGACACATTGAATGAGAGAGACTCCTATGTTTGTTTTGTGTTTTTTCTGTAACTCCCACCCCACCCCCCCCCCCCCCCCAAAAAAAAAAAAAATGGTCTCTCCTTCATTCCAGCAATGAGGTTGCATGTTGTCTCGTTTCCCATCCAATGTTTTCTGTTTCCTTCATGTTGTTGTGTGTTGTCACAGAAGCTATTTTGGAGACTAATAACATCAATGTTGAACAAGGGGAGGGCCGTTCTAAGAAAGAAGAGAGGAAGGTCAGTATATTTCTATTTTTTAATATGTTAATGAACATAGATGATTGGCTCACTGTTTTTCATACATGCAGATGTCGCCTTTAGCAACATTGGAGTCGTCTTTTGATGCTCTTAATGTAAAAAAGTTTGATGGTAATTTGCGTTCCTATTTCATTTATTTTGCAAATAAAAAAGTCTTTATATGAACTATAATTTTCTTTTTCTTTTTCTTCTTTAGTTGCATTTGCAGTGGATCCTTTATATCATCAAACATCTGCACAATTTGATGAAGGTGGAGCCAAAGGTCTCCTACTGAATAATCTCGGAGTATATGGTGGCTGTCGGGTACTTTTTGATTCACTGGAAGCACCAGGAAAGTTTATGTCTCATGAAACTCGAAATGATAAGTTGCAAATGGTTGATCTTTCATTTGTAAGAGGTGTGTCACATTTATTAATAAGACTGTTTTGATATCTACTGTTGCATTTGTTCAGAAAGGATACTCCTTTCTTCTTGATTCTTATCCTCATTTTCTTTGCAGACGAGATTGTGCAAATGGTTGTCAACATGAGAAGAGAGGATCACATTTCACCAGCTTTGAGGGATATTATCAATCTGTTTGATGAAGATAATGAAAGGAAATCAAATTCATTTTCTGTTGGCCCAAAAACTGCTGAGCATGATGATGCAGTTGGTGATGACCGAGTTGAGTTCTATGGGGATTCATTCGAGACTTGTAACACCTGGAATTTTGATCATGATGACCGAGCAAGTGTCGTTGATGAGACAGATCCTAGTTTTCCAAGTAACCATGTGGTGGGTTTTGTATGTCACATTATAAAGTTGTTTCAGTTGTCCCTTTTTTTTTTTTCTTATTATTTTCTCTGTTACAAAAATAAGAAACTAATTCAGCTTAAAGGATCACTTGAATGAATTCTGGTTTACCCTTGCAGGGAAATGATCCATACACATTTGATGAACCTGATTTAGATGACAGATTTGAGAAGGTTGCTGGTTTTTTGTATTTAGGCTTGGGTTTGACTTCAAAACAAAATGCGTGGGCTGGTCCTGATCATTGGAAGTATCGGAAGGCTAAAGGTAGGGGTTATAAATAAGACTTTACCATCACTCTATGTACTTCAATGTCATGATGCAACAATTCATTATGTAATCTAAGTTTTTTTTTTTCAGTTGATGCTCCTGTTTCAGAAAATGGATCACCCTTAACAACTAAGAGACCCAAGAACAGAAAACAAGCTGAAGTTGATATTGATTTCACAAAATCCTTGGACAAAGAAATGCTGGAGATTTTTGCTCCCCCTAAAAATCCTAAGTTGTTATTGCTACCTCCAAATAGAGTCTCTTGTAATAACACACTTCCTGAAGATTGTCATTATCAGCCTGAGGATCTGGTCAAGTTGTTTCTTCTTCCAAATGTTATGGTAACACTTGACTAACTGAAAATGGTGAAAAGGAAGATTTTGTTAAATATGCTTGTGGGTTTGAGGCCGTTGGTCTTTATTTCTTCTTTATCAGATTGACTGATTAATATCTTATCTATTTGCAGTGTCTTGCAAAGAGAGTAAGAAAAGCCTCAGGTAAGCCATTCTGTTTCCTAAGATAGTGCTTCGTGTTTTTACTTGGATGTATAGAATTCATAACCTGAAAAGGGACAAGAATCTCATTCATATAATGTTACAGTAGACTAAAACATTGCATTTTTTGTTTATAGTATCAAAGTTGTAAAATGCCCCCCCCCCCATGTTCCCTTTAAAATATATAATTCTTTTTCTGTTGTTGATTGCTTTTCTGAATTTGGTTTGACTGTTATTGCTGGTAACTATGCCATATTTTAGAAGATCAACTGATGCCATAACAACCTTTTGGGGCTAATTTCAGCTATGTTAATGTGGTGTTGACATGGAATTTTATTCTTACATGCTTGTTGAAAATTCATATAAATACACAAATCTACATTGCTTCAATGATATATTTTGCAAATAATGAGGTCCAATGTGAATGTTAGTGTTTGTCCAACACAATTTTCACAGGCTCATTATTTTGGTGGTTCGGATTGTACTTTTCTGTTTACTCACAACGACAAGATAACCATTAATGATTCTCTATGGGATTTATCAGGCCTACAATTGCAATTCTTTAAGTTATTGTTTGTTCGTCATGGGACTGATAATTGCAATTTTGCCCCCTTATTTCCAATCAAATTAAAATTTGTGATGTTATTGTGTTATTGTTCCTTATCCATGGTTTACACTTTACACCAGTATGAATATTTATCATCAGGAGGGGGAAAAAAGATAACGAAGAAAAATAATTTGCATTGGCTTTTGATGCTTTAAACTAGTACCTTTAAGGATTATGAATTAATTTTCTAAGTTGTGGGTCATGATGCTTGTGTTTTTCCTATCTCAGGTGAGCCAGGGCAGCAAAGCCATGATTCTGGACCATGGGACAATGATAGTGTGTTTAACGACCAATTTGATGATGGATATGTTCATAGTGATGTCGAAGACTCAAGCACCCTTGTCTCTCAGCCACGCCAGGTGGATCTGCAATCTCATTGCTTCAATATCATTTTCATGGTTTAGTTTCCAGGAGCTTCAACAATAACTGCATGTTACTGTTGACTTTATCTTTGGGATTGCCATATCAAGACATATCCTTTGGATGTGATGGCAACATAAAGAGTGTTGTAGTTTAAACATTGCAAAACTCTTACCTTTTAAGCAGTTCCTGTAAACATGTTGGTCTTTTACTGCATAGCGATATACTGCACAAAACCATGACTTTGCATTTTGTGATACCAGCCCAGCCTACATCCTAGTGAATTTTATTTTTAAGTGAGAATGGGCTTTGGTCTTTAGCAAATTACTAGAAGTCAGTAACTATTATCTTCCTTCTCTTTTTATTTGAGAGGTATTAAAATCAGTAGCTGTTTGGCAATAATGCTGGTATTCTGCTCTTAATAATGTAGGTAAACAAAATTGAAGTCCAGTATGATAAAACCTCTAAGCAAGTTGATGTTCATGCATTAAAAGAAACACTTTGGAGCTCCGTGCAAAAATCCGTACAGATGCCTGAAATGGTAAATTGATTTACTTTGCCTTTTGATTGATTAGGTTGGAGCTACGTTATTTCATATCCGTAGATGTTTGACTGGTTGAATTGCATTTATCTTCCATCTCAGTTTATCTGAGGTCAAATAAATGCAGAAAACTAAATACACTGCATATGTTTACAAGGGCAATTTGACTTGATCCACTATGATTAATTTGTGTTTTATGGGTGTTTATGCAATGTATTATGGGTTGTAGCATTTCACTGCATAAAAGTGTCAGACACAAGCATAACCATACTCTATACTAGATTCATTAATAAATATGATGTGACCTTTTTAGCCTTCTGAGTCCAACTTCATAGGTTATATTGAACTAGTAGAATACATATGAACTTTTGTCATTAGCTGCTTGGATCTTCTATTTCAGTTTTATACAGAAGATAAATGTGTTTATGTGCATGTGAAAAAGAGAATCATTATTAATGAAGAAAATACCACCAGTGAAGTATTAATCTCAGAATCAGAAAGTAGGAGCTTGGAAGTATCAATGAAATATTTACTACCTGTCTCACATTGATGATCTAGTAATCATGGATCTCGAGAAATGAAGTAAATGCTGCTAGGTTGTAAACTTCAATTTTGTTGGAATCATAAATATGTAGATGTCAATCACAACTGAATCACTGGCCCAAGACTTAATGTTAAGACTACATCAGCGAGGGGTTGGTGCCTGTTTGGTCTTTGTCAATTATGGAATGAGCAGAATTTTTTTTTTTTTTTTGG
>NC_056567.1:31805303-31845532 GCF_013358625.1 Macadamia integrifolia | reverse complement strand
GGGGGGGTTGGTTGAAAGAATAACTATAGGTTTAACTTAGGCAATCACCTAGTATTTGGTGTGACCAACAAAGTGGGAGCAAACACATTTTTTCAATTGATGGCTCCCAAATATTTTCTGGAAAATTAAGAATTTCATTAAAAATAGCATAGTTATATAACTTGAAATTTGTCTAATTACTCTAAATCCTAAGTGTTTACATAAATTTCTTATTTTTCTTCTTTATTTCCATATTTTCTGCAACTTTTTAGTGAAACCTGTTGTTCCCTTCAATCAACCTTCACCAATTCCTCAACCAAGTCAATCCAAACCTAGCACCTAAACCTAGCAAGAAGTATGCTTTTTTCAGGTTTGATATTTTTGATCTTTTTAGTTGAATGTTCAAACCGCAACCAATTCCGACAAGATGACCTAATTTTCCATATTTTCATCACTTAAAAGATCCCAAAATCTCATTCCACCCAGAACCTGAGTAATCAAATCCATTCCTTTTAATCTAAAATTGACCCACTCATGGTATTCCATGCTTCCAAACCTCTATTTCAATAAGATCCTAGTTATTTCTTATTTTAAACCTTAGTTATGCAGGTCATTTCCTTAGTAGCAGTCTTCCACAAAAGGAATTTGCTTATAGGCTTAAACGCCATGTGTATGGTGTCTAGGGTTTTTATTTTATTTTTATTAAATTTGAATGTTTTGGGGAAACAAAAGGTGGTTAGGTTCCAATAAGTCGACCAATCAAAGAAATAGTTTGTTCTCACAGCAGAGCTTCAATTTAAAGTTTGAATAGAATGAGGTTATTAGGTAATGTATTAAAATATCCACATATCTATAGCCGTAGACAACTTTTTGATCTGGGAACTTTTTGAATTAGTGACCTTTGACTTGCTCTCAAACCATGGGTGAGTTCTAAAACATTGCCATGATCTCCCTTGAATGTTTCTCCAAGGAGCTTCTGCATTAGTAATATGAACAAGAATGTTGCATTACTTATCCTGATGATCTCTGGGAACCTCCTTAATTTAGGAATCATAATATGATACCTGTCATGATTCTTAATTTCATTGATTAGTTCTAATTATGTATTCATTCTTGTTTCTCCACAGCATCCCAAGGCTATGGTATCCTTTAAGCACTTATTGGCCAGCTTTCCTGCCGACTGCCAAGTTGCAGCTTGTGAGGACATCTCCCCCCATTTGTGTTTTATATGTCTCTTGCATCTAGCTAATGAGCATGGCTTGACCATCCACGATTGCCCGAGTTTGGATGATCTCCAAGTATTAGTTCCTCATGCTGAAGCGAACGTGACATGATTCAAGCATCACCATGTATTCTTTTTGTATTTTTTTCTCTTACACATATTGTAGCAGATGTAACTCACGTCTGGCCTTCATGTAAACTCGAATACTAAAAGACAATGTAAATTCTGTTGGTTTGCCCTGCATTCTTTCGTGAGTTGTGCACATGTTTTAGCTAATGTAATTAGCACTGCTTGAGCACAGAGGACATATTTTATGTTTCCTTCTGTCGTCTATTTGAAATAAGAGTTTCGACCCAAACAGAATTTGCTAAGTGGAAAATAAAGTTGAAAATTTAAGAACCATAAATAAGGTGGCTGGACCACTGTGGGGATGCTTTAAATGTACACTGGAGGCTACATAATTACATGGGAGGGTGATTGGTTTAATTTGAGTGAAATTTTACACTGGCCAATCCAAAACTTTACTTAAAATCTGACAGTCGGAACTCAGAATTGCCAAATCACCCTTCCATGTGGCGAAACTAGCTAACAGTTGATGGATACCTTCTTGATGTATCCATCTGGAGACACTTTTGCTTTTGAAATAATGGCTTAAAGTATTACATGGTGGTTGGGAGTTGGGACAAAAGAATGCAGGAATCTTCTAATTAGTTAATAGAGTAGTTGTATTCTCCAAGCAAGCAGCAATCAAAATGAATCAGTAGACTAGATGCCAAGGATATCTTAAAGTTTTGTCTGAACTACTATTTTGTATGTAAAGAGAAATCAGAAAGGTGAAGAAGAATACACAATTCTGATTAGATGGCTTGTCTCCCACCCAAAGAGATAAGGATGTACGAAATAAAACTAGGCAACTGCAGTCTTCATGTTCATTGGAAATCTGAAGATTACTTTTCCGCACTGTATTCTTAGTCAAATTTATAAACATTGTGGAATTGTGGATACAAGTGCAAGGAGCCGAAGGGAATCTTTAGCCAATAGGAGAAAAAGTTTGAAGGGAACAATGAGATCCAATCACAAACTATGTCATCCCAGATCCTTTAACAATGTATGGCTTTCAGGATCCTCTCTGATTCCTCGTAGATTATAACTGTAACGTGAACTTGTCTCTTCATGAATCATGACCATGTTCTTCAACAATCCGGTGCCTTGGAGCGCATTGATACCATTATATTTTTGTATTGAACCAGTCCCAATTGGACTATGAGTCCTTAATTTGCCAGCAAAGGGCATAGGAAAGATCTAATAGGGTAGGTAGAGATAGGAGAGATGAAAATGAAAAAAAGAAATTTGGATAAGCATAGGATATAATAAAGTGGACACATTAAAGGGTTTGTCATGTAATGTTCAACCCTCACAGCATATCCATGGCCATGTTTATTCCTTTTGATCTACTTTATTTGAGCTTTGAACAGTAGTAATACCAAGAATGGTAGTTTGGACATGAGGTCCTTTGAACGTGGAAAAGGTTGCAGATGCTATATCATCCATGACCAAGTTTGATTAGTCTAGTTGTTGCCTTTATTAACTAACTTATCTATTTCGTTTTGCTCTGTGTAGCTGTTTATATGTCTATGTCTACCCAAAGTAGAGAAAGGGACCACCTAAGCACAAATCCAAGTGGGAGTTGGCTGACGAGATTCAATGACGAGATTCAATGTCAGCCAAAATGAAGATCCTAAAGGCCAGTGGTGACTCTTGGGTTGGGGATCAACAAGTAGGCCTGCTTCTTTAACCAAAAACGGCCAGAGACCTCACCCACTTGACTCCTGAGCCCAACAATTCTATGGATTTTTTTTTTAAAAGTTAAAAAGTGAGAGAATCTATTCACACCGACCTTATCACGATCAGGTGATACCCAATAAGATTTCACCTTCATCTCTCTGTCCCTTCGCTTTCCTATTGCATCTCTCTCTCTCTCTCTCTCTCTTCCAAGTTATGTTGTTGCCACCTTTTCAACTTCTTTCAGTCTTCCCTTCTTCCATAGGAGAAAAGTGAGTCCTCTCTCTCTCTCTATCTATTTTTCCTTCTCTTCATCCATGCCGTGGTGATTCTGTATATATATGTACAGGCTCCTTAATGGGTTTCTACTACTACACTCTTAGTTCCTTCATCCATTAGTCATTTCCCTTCCCAAGTCCCTAAATTCCCCACAGAAGCCATGGACAAGTCTCAGAGCTATCAAATTGTGAAGCTATCATTCATTGCTGCCCTTCTCCTCATCACTCCTCTTCTATCAACCTCCATGAGACCTCCTTACATCTATTTCCTCACCAATCTCCTTATCATCGCATTAGGAGCAGAAGCCGGTCTTCTTCCGGCCATCTCTAACCGTGGAGAAGAGAAGAAACCTTCTGTTGTTATTGCACCAAAGCCCATTGTTGTTGCTGATGAAACCTCTCCTGACAAGGTGGGTCGCCATGAATCACCAGAGTGCATTGAACAGAAGCCTAAGACATTTGAGAGATCGGTGTCTGAGAAAGTTGTTACAGTTGTTAAGGTGGATCAGGTGAAGAAGTGTCCCTCCAGGCCAAGTATGTTCTTCATAGGAGGTGGTGATCCTGAACCAGAACAAACTAAAGAAGATGAGGAGGAAGAAGAGGAGGCAGGTGGTCTTAGTGGGCAGGAGCTCTACACCAAGGCAGAGACATTCATTGGGAACTTCTATAAACAACTGAAGATACAGAGAGAAGATTCATGGAAGCGGATTCATGGTGTTCTATCGAAAGGCCTTTTGATATCAGATTAGGCCTTTGTTTACTGGCATGGTCACAAAGTCTCTTTTATCATTCTTAAGTCCATTTTTGGTGGTGGTTGTTGCTAAAAGGATGGAATTTTGAACATTCTATTCATGGTTCCTTCTCCTTAGGTTTGTACAGATTTAAGTTCATTTTCCATTGGTCATGCTTGTTCTTTCCATATTAGCATTAGTTGGTGTTATTTGTTCATTTTCCTGGGGGACTGCTAGAAAAGAAGGTTGTTTAGTCAACACATTATGTACTTTAACAAGAAACCATATATGGATAAGTGGGTTACTTGGTGGGGTAGATTAAGAGAAAAAAAAAAAAGGGTGTTTTGGGGGTGGGGGAGGAATGTTATTGAGATGTGCAAAGTATTTGTATGAATTTTAAATAAACATAAAGGAAAAGTTGTTTGAGCTGCTACTGGAGTAGGGTGCATTAGCTCCTATGTATCCTTCTCTCTCCTCCTCACATGAATCTTGTTACCCTCTTATATACGATACCATTTTAGAGCATCTCATTCGTGTGATCCCCTATGCAACTTGCTCAGAGAACTCCCACAATAGTTGACATATATTGTCATTTCATAGAGTAGAAGAGAGAGAGAGAGGAGGCACTACCTAGAACCTACTCTATAGAAGGGGAATAATGGCTAGGTTTTTGGTAAACGTGGGCTTAGCGCATCACAGTTTCACCAATTGCGCTAGGTAGCTTTTGTTTGGTATCAAAATTATTTATTCTTTTCATCCAATGTTATTGACGCCCATGATGAAGGAGTTGGGTGAAAAAAAAAAACTTGTCGTTGTAAAAATATAAAGAGAGAAAAAAAAGTTTCATGATACTCAGGCGCAGACATCAGAGGGAGAAATGGCGCTTTAGGTGAAATAAGAAATCCCACCCTTGTTGGAAGGCCCCACACGTGCCCTGGCACTAGTGCATATGGGCCATGTAGGACACCGTACATTTGGACACATATTTTCTTGTCATTCAACAAAAGACTTACCTTGTTTTAAGGGAGAATTAAGGCAGGACTCGCCGTTAGGGAGCCTAATATGTGTCATCTTCTCTCCACTCATTTCAAAAAGACCCCATTGCATTCTTATCTCCAATCCTGTAATTGATGTTGATCATTAGCATATGGAATGCTGATGGCATTTTGAAATCTACATTGTTTTTTATTATTTGGGGAAACAGCGCAGTTGTACAAATGGTACAAAAGGCATTGCGTACAGAATATGTGGACCTGTTGAGCAGCTATTTATGATTATTATTATTATTATTATTATTATATCTTCTGGCTGGGCCAAACAACCTTTTGGCTGCTTCTATCTCCCTTACCTTATCACTTATCACTCTAGTACTGAGTATTTTTATAGAATCAAATACTTAATCAGTAGTTAGTAGTCACTAACTCACTAGTGAAAGGATAAGGATGTGTTCGGTTACATGATTCGTCAGATTTTTACTTTGGATTTGACAATGAGTATATGGAGAGTATTTTTGTTAAATTGTATTTATTTTTAAGATTTTCTAGAAAATTGTTTGGTTACTCATCCTGATTTTTGTAATTCTTTTGAATCACCATTTAACATGGACTATTTATATGAGGGCTAGAATTATGTATGTCAAATATGAGTTTTGCTATTAATCTTATATCTCAGATGAACCACATTTAGTTTTACAAGGTATTTTAAATGAATTAGTATTTCTAAGTAAAAAACTCATAAAATAACCAAACAATTTTAAAAAAAGAGAATCATGTATCACTAGAAAGATTTTCTAACAAATTATGTAACCAAACACATCTTAATGCCTTCATTATTAGAGAAAAGTATCCCAATAACTTGTCCTAAATGATAAGTCTTTGGCTTTTGTTTATATGTTTTGAATTTTTCAATCAAAACTTCCTTCCAACACTGTTAAGCTCAAAACCCAAAAGATAAGTGAAGCAAGGAAACAAATCACAATTTTAAAATTTTATTTCAGAATATAAATTAAGAAAACAAACAGTATGCTAGCAGGTCATTTAAGAATTAGATATGCTAGTGTTTATTGACCCTTAGATGAAACATAATTGATCTCATCCGTTTGTATCTTTTATCCAACCCAAGTTGTCCACCACTGCCGCTCTAAGGTTACTGTTCTTCTCCCTCTCCCTCAGCGTCGGTTCTATCTGAATCCCTCCCTCCCTCTCTCTCCGTCTACGACTTCACTATCTGAATTATCTGAATCAACTCTGACTCCCACAAATCCGTTCTATCTGAATTCCTTAGGACTCCCACGATTGTTGTTCTATCTATATCCCTCCTTCTCCGTCTCCGACTCCGACCCCGACCCCGACCCCGACCCCGACCCCCGACTCCCACAATTGTTGAATCCATTCTATCTGAATCCCACAGGACTCCCACGATTGTTGAATCGGTTCTATCTGAAACCCTCTCTCTCCGTCTCTGACCCCAATTCCAACTCCAACTCCGACTCCCACGATTGTTGAATGGGTTCTATCTAAATCCCTCCTTGAGACAGGGAAGTCTCAGGGAAAGATTGTTGAATCGGCTCTAGCTATCTGCTTGACCAAGCTGGAACCGGAAGATCTGAACGTTTCCAGAGAGTGAGATCGATCTGGTTAATTATCCAGATCTGAGAGAGAGGTCGACTGTGCTCTGTTAGATTGGAATCCTCTGTAGCCTTCAGATGGTTTGGATCCGTGTTCTGTTATCTTCTTTGAAACAAAGTTCTGTATGGCTACCGGCGGCTGGAGCGAGAGAACTGTGAGGGGAACCTGCAACTCGATCAGATCTGATGAAGCTCTAAGTTTTGCCAGAGAGCTGCTCCCTGAGACTTGAAGACACGGGGAGCGGGATCAAATAATTTTTTTTGGCCCTTCGTTGATCTACAAAGGCTTGTTCAACTGCTCAACTTGCCGGCGTTGGGGAATCGAGCATGCCGGAGCTGAAGAGCGTGTTCTCTCTCTCTCGGTTATAAAAATGCAACTGCTCAATTTACCGGCATTGGGGAGTTGTGCGTGGGCCGCTGAGGCCGAGCGTGCCGAAGCCGAAGAGCACGAGTATGTGGCCGTTACTGCTAATTCTCAATTTGCCGGCATTGGGAAGTCGCAGAGTTTTGCGAGTTTGAGGAAGCCATATCATATCCGCCATGCCAAAGAATAAGAAGATGGAGATTAGATGTAGCAGTTGTAAAGTGAAAGTTTAGGTATTTTCTCTTCTTCTAACGGTATATTTAAGATGATAAAATCCTATGGTTAAAATTGCACTAGTATATCCAATTTTTAGGTGGCCCTTTAGCATATCTATCCCTCTCTCATTAATTAAATACTTATATAAATACAACATTCATTGACTTAAACTTGGAAAGATATCACAATAAAATGCTTCTCTAGTGAAGCTCTCTTGAAGAAGATAAGATGCTATAAACAACTATAAAGGCTGAGTTGGGCCACACTAAATTTCCACACACAAGGGTTTCTATTCAATCTATGTATAGAGATTTAAAGTACCAGATCAATTCCTGGGCTCTATAAAAGAAGGGTTGAACTTAAATCTATTTTGATGGAAAGATTAAGACCTGTGTCCTCATTTCTTAGAAACTTCATGGATTGATAGCAACTTGGGTGTAGATGCATTAATATCACCTCTCTCTCTCTCTCTCTCTCTCTCTCTTTCTCTCTCATAAATCTGTGTGTGTTAATAGGAAGAAAGGACAATAAAGGGGGATAACCCACTACCCATGTGCTCTGCCTTGTTAGGAAAGATGTCCTTGGAATATTAATATTTCTATCATGACCTTTTGAAAAGCTGAATTACTTTCTAGTTTGTGGAGGTGATTAGTGAGGACATCCCCTCTTTAATTTGTTGTCTGAGACTTTAAATATCTAGAAAGCAAAGAGTAGTCCCCTCTCAAGGCAGTAGAAAGCAAAGGTATCCATCTGCATGGCTAGCTGTGGCTTTGTGGAAACCCCTCCATGGAGAGAGTACCAGCACAGGGGATGAATGGTCAGGATAGTGGAAACTTTGATTTTATCATGGTTGATGTAACCCATCTTAGATGAACCAGTGATTTTATCATGGTTGATGTAACCCATCTTAGATAAACCACATAAAATCATTGTGTTCTGTGTTTATTTATTTATTTATGTGGTTTTCTTATGCTAGAACACTATTGTGATAGTTTGGACAGACCTCGCTATTGATTCGCTTGATGGACTTGAGACTCTATTTTGTATTTTTCTTGTCGTATATTTATTTATAGGGTACTGTTGATGTTGAGATACGTTGCCTTGTATTTAGTCATAGTTCAATTTAGGGAGTACTAGTGCAGGTCCCCTAAAGAATGACGGTCTCAGGCAATCTATGTGCCTTTTTTGTTCTTGTTTTTTCCATTCTTTTCTGTATCGTCTTAGGATTGCGTTTCTACAAATGATGGCAATGTTGAAAGTGGTCCCTTTAAATAAATCATGAGATATTTTTTCCCTGCAAATAGCCATGTCAAAAGTGGAGGGTTAAGTTCTTTGTGTATGTTTTTAGTGTACTTTTTCGTTTGTAAGTCCCATTGGAAATACCCCATTATTTTTTTAATTAAATATATTCTTTATTGACTTACAGTAGAAAAAAAAAATAAATAAATGAGAAAAGGACAGGAATGCTACGAGTTACAATGGAATTAGGAAGGGTAGCAAGATTTTGTAGGTGGAAATAACTCCATGTAATCAAGCTTTCCTGCTTGGTCTTCGTACCCATCAAGCTAGCACTTCTAATTTTATTATTTAGAAAAAACAAAAATGACCTGGACAGGCTCAAAGCCTTTGGGCCAAATCGGCTTGTAGAGCCCAAGTCTAGATATTGGGCTAGGCCTAACATTACTCATAAGATGGACTATGGTCTAAAATTACATAGGCTCATATCAGATCTTTGCTAGGCTTATCTTACCCCAGTTCATCGCAAGTCCAGGCCATTGATCTATATACTCACCTGTATTTCTTTGCTCTCTATGCACAATCTGTAGAGAAGTGCTAGCTTTTTAGGATGGCTCGGGGTTGATAAATTTTGGGTCCATTTGATAACGTTTCTATCTTTTTGTGTCCAGAAACGTCGGAAACATAAATTCATGTTTCTGGGAATAGAAACGGATTTTTAGGTTTGATAAACCTTGTTTCTGGAAACGTTTCTTGTAGATTTTGTTTTCTTTTTTTTTTTAGAGAATATAATGGAAAAATATATTGTCTAAGCCGTCGTAGGGAGTCTCTAATTTGAACCGTAATCGCCATGATTTCACCGTAATCTTCACAGAGCAAAACCGTTTTTTATCTCTCCTGTGGCTGGTTTTTTGCAAGAGAAAGCAAGGAGTGACCAGAAAGAGAGGGAAAGAGAAGGACAGGAAGAGAAAGGGAGAGATGCCTAGCGTCGCTGTGAAGCTCTATAGTCTATAGTGCATTCTTCAAATTTCTCCTTAAACACCGTTTGCAAAACCGTATCCAAGCCTCTTTTGATGATAACAGCCATTTTGATGTCACTACGCAGCCCGAAGAATCAGTCGCAACAACTAAGCCTTCTTTCATTGATGGTGTTGCTACCAAAGACATCCACATTGATTCTTTAACCTCTCTCTCCATTCGTATCTTTCTACCTGACACTTGCCTCACCGCCTCCGAATCTGATTTACATGCCCAATCTCTAGGGCAAGGGTCAGGACTTCTTCTAGGTCCTTAGATCCGGATTCCTCACATGCTTCCATCAATGCCCATCATAATAATAACCGTTGTAATAGCTATGGCCCCTCCACATCTCCCACGCCTGCTGCCAACATGGCTGATCAGATCCGCAGGAGCAGCTATGGTGGTAGCAACCAGATTGAGAGCTTGATTTCGAAAAAGGAGACGGGAGCTTACAGGGGCTATGCACCTTCCTTGGAGAATAAGCAACATTCTTTTCATAAGTTGTCGGTAATGTTGAAATTTCATGGTGGAGGGTTTGTTATCGGCAGCAATGACTCCCAGAACTTCGTTATCCATGGCCGTCTCCCAACTCCCAATTTGTTGCAGAGAGATCGAAGCAATGGGATCTCGTGAAGAAATCCTCCACGATCCGGCGATCGATTAGGATGTCCAGAATTCAGTGAAGTTTGCCTACATGCTGTGCAATCTGACCAACTTCATGAAGCTCCAATGATGCCACCCTGAGGAAATGCTCGCAAATGAGTTGTAGACACTCATTCTGGGATGAGTTCTCCCGAACGCTAGCACTGGATTTTCGTTGATGGTAGTCGTTTCCAGAAATGTAGAAACAAGTTCAACTTGTTTCGTTTGGGGCGTTTCTAGGACCATAAATAGTTAGAAATTTCTATTTTTATTTCTGAAAACAAGTGAAATAAAATAGTTTTGTCAAACGCTTTTTGTTCTGTTTTTGCCAGAAACAATAGTAACGTGTTTCTTGAAATATTATCAAACGGGCCCTTTGGCCCTAGCCAAGGTTCGACTGGGCCAGCATTAAGGTCTAATGCTAAGCTTGGCTTGGCGCAACCCAACCATGTCTTTTTATTTTTTATTTTTTATTTTTTAATCTAACCTAAGAAACATTGGCCATTTGACCTAGAGAGTTGGTCAGCAAAGAGGGAGATGGAAGATGAAAGAAAGGGGATCAATTGTAGGTAAGGTTGTGGTGGCCATGGAGGTTGGGGATAGTGCTATGGCAGTGGTGTGTTGTACTATAATCAGAGTCAATCAGGGTCAACTTGCCTGGTCCAACCCTGAGAGCTGGTTAGGTTGGATTTTTTTTATGCTGAGTCAAGGTGAGGCGGGGCCTAGACCCAACTAAGGAGTTTAAAAATCTAGGCCCAACCTGACCCTATTTCACCCTCATATATGACATTATGACTAATATGAGATCGTAATAATTTAACCCAACAAAGCTACATGGCCATGGAATAAGACATGGATTAAGATGAAAGTCAAGTATTAACTGATTGGGGAGGTTTCCCTTCATTTCACTGTGAGTGAATGAAGAATCCCTTCTTCATGGGTTTGTGGCTTGGCATATGTAAAAACAAAATAGTGGGAATGAAAGGGATGGGGCATTATCCACTTGTAAGAATAAAACAAGATGCAAATCAAAAAAAGTTACTTCTTAATTCACCTACAGACAGTAATAATGCCATTGTGAGCGATAATGGAGAGAATTAGCCTTAAAGAAGAATGAAATCTTTGTAAATGTACATCATTAGAGATTTGTCACATCATTTTATAGATAATGGACAAACTCATGAGGACCAAGTTATCCTACCCTCTATTATTATTGTGACGGAAGAATTCCTTTTTCAATTGAGTCGGCACTTGATATTTTAAACTTTACACTATAGGAGAAATTATTAAGACCCTAGGAAGGTGATGAACTGGCCTGTCCTGTCCTGTCTTCCACATGTGGTGAACATTTTTTGCCCTCCAATAAATCTGATACACAACAAATTCAATCACTTTTTCATTAAAATTATAATTGCACATATGCACCCCATCTACCGAAAAATTAATTGCACCAGAAGATTCATGGGACCACACAGCTAATCTTGGACCAGGATAAAGACATGATGGGGAGAGGATAAGATACCTAAGCCGGACCAGTTTGCATTGGGGACCAAATGATAACTCTCCTATTCAGCACTTTAAAAATCGGATCGGATCGGATCGGATCGAATCCATTGATTTGGAGCAATAATTGATTGAGACCAATGGAGATTGGAATCGATTTGAATTAGACCAATCCCAATTGAATCGATAGGTGACGACTTTAGGGTTTTACAAGCCAATTCTAGGAATATTGTATTAGAATCAGCTGGACCAATCTAGATTTCAAATCTGGGGTTTTAACCCTTGCTCTGGCTTCACCCATCATTAAGGGTTCACCATGAAAGAAGTCTTGTGAAACTAAGGTTGTGTACTTGTGTTTGATAGTTATTCAGAAAAACATTTCTGACGTTTTTTGTTCTATGGGAATAAAAAGAAAAAGAAAAAAAAAAAAAAAAAAAGAATAAAGCGTCTTGTTTCAACTTGGGCTGCATTTGGTAGTCATCCAGGAAAACGTTTCTGGTGGTTTTCCGTTCTATAGGAGCATAAAAACATAATAAAACGTTTGGTGTTAACTTGGTGTTTTTCGGTTATTTTTTTTAACGAAAGGGAAAAAAAAAAAAAAAAAAACTAGAAATGCAAAATGATGAAACAACAAAACCTTATTCTGTCATTTCTGTTTTGTTCCAAATACAAAAAAGTAAAAACTAAGGTAATCGTTCCTGAAATAGGTTTGCCAAACACCTTTTATTTTTTGTTGTTTCAAAACGGAATTTTGGCACAGAAACTGAAAATTCTATTTTTGACTCGAAACGTCATTTCTGGAATTGAATGACTACCAAACGCATCCTTGGTGTTTTTTGGTATTTTCTTGAAAAAAAAAAAAACTATAAACACAAAATGATGGCTTGTTCCGTTATTTCAAATTACAAAAAAGTGAACAATTAGGGTAATCATACATAAAATAGGTTCACAAAACACAGGTTTTTGTTTTAAAATGACATTTTGACACAAAAATTGAAAATTTTATTTGTAACACAAAACATTGTTTCTACAACTGAATGACTATCAAACACTGCCTAAAAGTGTCAATTGGTTTTGGTTTAGGATATAAAGTTTATGATATAATTGGTAGAAATACAAACCAAAACCGAATTGAAACGTATTCGGTCTGACTCAATTCTTAGGCAATTTTAAAATTTTCGTTCAACTTATTGGGTTATATTCGGATCATATATGTTATTTCGATTTGGATTCAGTTTATTTAGCTCGAGCTTGATTTTATTCGGTTCAAATTCAGCTTAATTTGATTCAATTGAATGAACATATGATGTTAACTTAAAAACCGAACCGAACCGAACCATTTTTAGTTCGATTCGATTTTAACCAGTCAGTTTTGGTTCCAAATGATTTCGGGTGCGGTTCTAAATTGATACCCACTACTACTGAAACCCGTGAACGTACCTTCCTGCGACAGCCACGTTACATTGGAGCCATCAAAATATCAACTCCCTCTCCTTGTGAAACACGTTGGTGAATGGTGAGAGACTTTCCGGCAATTAAATGCTACAATGGACACTCACCACGTGTCATGCAGTCAGATTGTATGAGAGTTGTGACAAATCTCCAAAATGACCACGTTCCTTTACCCCCATGCCTTTTCTGTATTGATCACACCAATAATGCCAACCTCCGTGACTCCGTCAGAATGGTTCTCGTAGTTTCACCGATCCGTTTGCTTTTTCTGTGACCTTTCGTCGATAGTCATTGGAGAAGATATTAAATAAGAACAGATAAGAGGTGGAGTCTGCAAAATCGCATAAGGAGT
Organism: Macadamia integrifolia; assembly: GCF_013358625.1. NCBI lineage: Eukaryota > Viridiplantae > Streptophyta > Magnoliopsida > Proteales > Proteaceae > Macadamia > Macadamia integrifolia. The sequence continues at coordinate 31,832,129 of NC_056567.1, read as the reverse complement.
AGCAACTAGCAAATTAACTAGAGGAAGATCTTACTCGAGACTCACGAGAAGTGAAAATGATCGTTTAGAAGCCTGGATTTGGGTGTTTGTGAACCTCCACTAAGCAAAAGATCAGAACAGAGAAACTTTCATGGCGACTTTGGCTACAAAGATGATGAGTTCATTACCGAGGATGTCTTCTTCATCCGTAACGCCACCAAAAGTAGATTCTTCGTCGCCATCTACAATTCCGATGAGGGCTATCCCAGGAAGTTACGGGTTGCCCTTGGTTGGGCCATTCTTGGATCGACTGGACTACTTCTGGTTCCAAGGGCCGGAGACATTCTACCGGAAGCGGTTGGAAAAGTACAAGAGCACAGTCTACCGCACCAATATCCCACCCACTTTCCCCTTCTTCACTAGCGTTAACCCTCAAGTCATCGCCGTCCTTGACTGCAAGTCTTTCTCTTACCTCTTCGACATGGACATCGTCGAGAAGAAGGATATCCTCGTTGGTGATTACATGCCCAGCCTCAGCTTCACCGGCAACATTCGCGTCGGCGTCTATCTCGACACTTCTGAGCCCAAACACGCTCAGGTTCTGGTTCAATAGCCATTATTAGTTAAATTCGTATAGGAAAAAGGTTGGTATGCTTCCTCTCCATAGAGGGTTGGGCTCCTCAACTGTGCACAATGGGCGGGAGCGCAGTTTCGACGCCCTGGAGCGCCTCGAACCGTGCGTCCGGGTGTTAGGTTCCATGACCAGTTGTTTTGAGCGTCGGATCTGCACTGCCGCACCTTGTGCTGAGATCTAGGTACATATGCCCTAAGGTCACTCGATCACTCACTGATTCCTCTGATGGAGAGGAGCCAGATACTCTCTCTCTCCTCTGTTTTTTCGGAATGATCAGGGGTTATTCTCCGCCGTGTGTGCGGTGTGGTCATCGGATGGTCAAGAGCATTCAGGTACACGTCCTGACGTCGTCTCAGCCATCCGAATCACAGCACTCACGGCGGAGGATGTTTTATATTTTTCTTGTATGATACTCTGTTTGGTGTTAGTCTGCTAGCTTAGCGTACACCGGTAGCTTACCTATCTCTCTCCCGTGCTGGGTATAATTACTAGTCTGCAAGTGATTTTTTTTAACAACGGCGAAATCTTTGTTATGATCAGCTGAAGAATTTCTCGTTGGACATCCTGAAGAGGAGCTCAAGCGTTTGGGTTTCTGAGTTGCTGTCAAATCTGGACACCATGTGGTCCACGGTAGAGACAGGCTTGGCCGAGAAGGGAAGCTCAAGCTTGCTTGTGCCGTTACAGAGATGCATGTTCCGGTTCTTCACCAAAACACTCGCCGGAGCCGACGCGACGAGTTCATCAGAAATCGCAGATTACGGATTCTCCTATTTGGATAAATGGCTTGCGATTCAGCTCATTCCCACTCAAAAAATCGGAGTTTTGCAGCCACTTGAGGAGATCTTCCTCCACTCTTGGTCTTACCCATATATACTCGTGAGTTCCGGATATCAGAAACTCTACGATTTCATCAAGAAGGAAGGGAAGGAGGTGATAAAGAGGGGACAGACCGAGTTCGGACTCACTGAAGAAGAAACGATCCAGAACTTGCTCTTCATCCTCGGCTTTAACGCGTTTGGTGGCTTCTCCGTTTTCCTCCCTGGATTGATATCTACTCTGGGGAGTGACAAGACTGGGTTGCAGAAGAAGCTGAGGGAGGAAGTGAAGGAGAAACTCGGGTCAACTCAGCAATTGAGTTTTGAATCGGTGAAGGAGATGGAACTCGTTCAATCGTTCGTGTACGAGTCACTCCGGTATAGTCCACCGGTTCCGCTTCAGTTCGCACGAGCTCGGAAGGATTTTGTGCTGAGTTCACACGACGCGTCGTATGAGATAAAAAAGGGGGAACTTCTCTGCGGTTACCAACCCCTAGCGATGAGAGATGAGAAGGTTTTTTCTGAACCGGACAGTTTCGTTGCGGATCGGTTCACCGGGGAGAAAGGGCGAGAGTTGCTGAAATATCTTTACTGGTCTAACGGACCACAGACCGGTTCGCCCAGCGCATCTAACAAACAATGTGCGGCCAAGGACTCCGTGGTTCTCACCGCATGTCTCTTCGTCGCAGACTTGTTTAGGAGGTACGATTCCTTCAGTGCCTCCTCCTTGAGTATCACATCCGTTGAAAAATCGAAATGAACGGTGTCAATTAAAATTGAAACTAAAATGGGCCCATTTAAAATCGAATCGAAAATTTTTGGTTCCATATTTATTTTGAAAAGTGAAATTTCATTTGATCCGATTTTAATTTTAGATTCAAAATCGGTGTGAACCAAGCAAAGTGACTATATTAAATTCTATAATCATATGTCTTTATCGAGTTGTGTGAAATGATCTATTATGGGTTTCTTTGTCGAGTTTTATAAATAGTGTAGAAAGATTGCGGATTGTGTGTAGGTTTCTTCATGTGGTTGTAATGTTTTTCTAACTTTATTTATTTCAACATGTTATTTATACTTGAACCATGTTAGCGACATTGCCGGAAAAGAACCAATAACGGTCATGTTCTCAATACACAGAACCTTTTGCCTAATCGATCCTAGTTGGAAAACTACGTTATTCAACTTATCTCGTTCTTGGTGAGTTTTTTTTCTTCTTATTTTTTTAATATCTTTCTTCTTCTTATTTTCCAAGTGAGGAGGGAGTTAGGCCATGATTGCTGACTCGTCGGGCCGTCTGTGCGGGTTGGTGAAAAGAAAAAAGATGCTAATGTCAAAGACACCAAATAAAAATTCCTGAGTTTTGATTAGTTGTAAACCAGACTTATGGTTTAGGAATAGTACATGGCTTAATAATAATCAGAGTTTGTGAGTTATACATGACTCTGGCAAAGAAGTTGAGTCAATGAAAATTCAGATTAGGTTGGGTTATTTCTTAAATACAGGCGAGTCTTTATGACTTATGACCATGCTTCATTTTCAGATTGATTTTGATGGATTTTGAAAGAATTGGCATCGCATCGAATAATAATTGGTACTCAAACAGAATGTGAATATCCTACTGAACAAATATGTCTTCTACCCTCTCATTAGTATGGTTTCTCAATCTGATGTCGTGAGAAGTCTCTACCTTTATATAGTAAGAAAGAGTGAGCTACAATATCACATTAGTGTTTTTTCCTCTTTTAATGACAAATATAGTAGAAAAGAGTACATCACAATAGCCAAACTAGCTAAGCAAAGGAGGGACCCTAAAAATTGGTAGAAAAAAGTTGATATATGAAAAAAAAAAAAAAAAAAAAAAGAAAGAAAGAGATAAGACAAAAGTTCCAACAAGAGACCTAGTCATTTTCTTAGGATGTCAGCGTCAAAACTAAGACTACGTTCGGTTGTAAGGGATATTTAAGGAGAAGGAAAGTAAAATTTTTTAATCATATTTAATAATAATACATTTTACATATAATGTTTTACTTTATATATTAATGCAAAGGGTTCTAGATGTAAAGTGAAGTGAAATTTAATAACCAAATATGGAATAATTTGAAGTTAATGATAAGATAATGATTACAAACATTTTTTTTTTAAGTATGAAAAATTCATTTCTCTTCTTTTTAATTTCTCTTGCAATTGAATAGAATCTACGAGGAAAAATGTTTATCATGATATTTTTGGATAGGACAAGTGTTTTATGTTCGAGAGTAGCACATACGCTCAAACACAAGGGGGTACAATGTTCATCGCACTCCTCATGTGTCTGGCGCATGGTTGCTATGGGATAGAAAATTTTGTGCCTTTTGGATGATACAAAAGTGCATCCAACAACATTTGAGTGTGACAATGTGGTATACAATTTTCAATCTGAGTACGGAGTCTGGACAACCAAAGTCTAGTCAAGTGGGACCAAGTAGAAGAAATTCTATTACAGGAAAAGAAAGAAACATGCTTGTGTTTGTCTACATTTAGACATAGATGGGGTGTGAAAAGATAGAGACGCTTCATGCATTGAATACACCTCTATCTAACCTCCCATTGATCTGCACGTTGGCGCAATGGCCGCCGTAGTAGAAAGTGATCTTTTTCCTTATAGTAAGACCCCACTTGGGAAATTCACAAATAATGAATGGATCACCATCTTGTGACCTCACTACATCTTTAAATATTTTGTATAGGGAGGGATGGATGATGGGACTCATAAAAGAAGAGTTAGGATCGGGCTCCTCTAATGAGCAATAGAGGTAGCAGCTCAGATCCAATGCCCAAGAGCCAAGAACACCTTAACATGGAACCCAACACATGGGCACGTGCCTCGAGGTGCTCCAGGGTGTTTGATCTAAGCTACTGCTCCTATTGTGCAGTAGAGGAACCCGCCCAAAAAGACATGGCCCATGTGCTTCAGAGCTGCCTTGTGTTGGCACTAAAGGCATGTCTTTTTTCCTTTTTCTGTTTTCTGGGTAAGGAAGCCATCAAGTTCACAAGGACCATGTTTCTCTACACCCTCAGTGTAGAGGGGATCTCTAAATCCACTTTCATCAGTACCATTGGATTCAGATCTCAAAAACCTGAATTCCTCCGTCGATTCAGATCAATATCTAAAGCTTTTTTACTTTATGATTCCGATAACTTTATTCTCAATAAGATAATTTAAACGACAAAGTCATAACAAGCCTTCCGAAAAAAAAAAAGTAAGAAATAAAAAAATAAATCAGTAACAAGGGGGAAAAGCCTACTGCTCTTGAAGCCAAATATACATGAAATGTTAAGGGAGGAGGGAGGAGGGAGGAGGGAGGAGGGAGGAGGGAGAGACCTACAGAAATCAATTATTTAAGGAAATCTATATCCTCCTACCAAGGTCACATTTTGGAATTTCCAATCGGTTTAAATTACACTATGATTTCATTTTCATAGTTCCACTAGTCTCATCCAAGTGTCAAAGTCTCTGAAGTGTAGAGATTTCTCTTTTCATTGTGGGTGAAGCGAAATTAGGTCCAATCCAAATCATGATTTGAAGAGTTGGACTGATTAGATCGGTCTGAATTAGTTGGATTGGATTAGTATCGATTTTGAACGAATTTGATTTCTTAATTGATATTGTATCGGTACATCAATATGGACAAAGAGTAAAAGAGTGAATTTTTTTTTTTTTAATTGAATTCTGGGGTATTTTTACCCAATCCAAGTCAATCCAAATTAGAATCAAATTGGTGTCAACCTTTACCCATCTTTAACCCTAATTTTGTCTTCTCAAACCTTGATCTAAATACCCAACTTCTCGATAAAGTTGAAACTACACTTCAATCACTTTATGATTGTAAAATTGAATTTTTTTTGGACGGTGTTGGTGGGGTTTTTATATGACTGCATAGGGCTTTTAGAGGCCCAATTGATTCTGGTTGTTGGATGCTCCATTAAAGAAGAAAAAGAAAAAGAAGACTGAAATGTTGATAATGTTATCCCTCCTCTAAGGTTTCATTTGGTTGCAAGGAAAGTGGGGGAAGGACGTGAAGAGAAAGGAAAGTGTTTCATAAAGAAAAATCAGAATTTCTCTTACAATCAAATATTAAAAGTAATTTTTTCTTTTGAAACAAAAATATGTATTTTCTTCGCAACTAAATCAAACCTAAGTTTTTTTTTTTTTTTTTTTTCAATTACAAGATACACTTAGGTACTTTTCGTGCTTTTGGTGTTGCATACACCAAACTGCCTGGGTTCTTTCCCTGGTGACGGATTAGGTTCACATACGAGAATTTTCTCGTATGCCCCTGGTCTGTGGATTTAGAATCTATTAAATGAAGAGAGAGAAAATTAATTATAAATCCATAGACTAGGGTCGTTTTCGTACATTCTTGTACGTGAATTTGATCCGCTCTCTTCTTTCTCCCTTTTTAATTTAATTTTTTATTTGATATCTTGTTCTTGGATTGGTCAAGTCAATTACCCGTAAGTGAATCAGAAATGCAACGATTAATGTTGTGCAGTGTTGGAACTTTGGAAAGCCATCACAACTTTCATGATCCCAAACTGTGAAGTTGGAAGGGCATCACAAATTTGTATGAAGATACAACCATGTTTAATGCATTGAGTGGTACACATTTATTCATTTATTTACTTTTTTTTTTCCCTTCTTTCCTCCTCGTGCATTGTCTGCTATAAATTGTTGATTGCTTTATCGATTTAACATTGTTTCACGGATGCTTGGAGCAACGATTCTATGGCATTATTTTTGAGATATGGGAGAAAACTAATGAAATATTTATAAGTGGAGTTCCTTGCTCTATCATTCGAAAGGTGTAACTTCTTCTCTTCCCTCCGCGTCTATGTATACCTCTAACTCTACCACTTTCTCTGCATTTGTCATGCTTTCTATAACAATAAGTGAAAGAATAGAGGCTTAAATCCCATAGATATGGTTTAATGCACTAGTAATTCAATAAATTAATCAGGTTATCTGACCTAATTGGACAAGGCTACTATTAGACTTATAAAATGAGTCAACCAACAAACTCAGCAACCGGCATAACTTTGGTTTTCGGTGCGATTCGGTTTGTAATGGGTTACAATCTCTCAAACCGAAACTGGCCCAATAAGCCTTTGGTTCGGTTTGGTCTAAGTTCAATCGGCTCGATTTGGAGCAATTTTACCGATTCGGTTTAGGTAACGCTATCTACTTACTCAGCTATTGCATCAGTATGTAGACCATTGAGAGGCCACATGAATGGAGGTATCTTCCATGCATGGGGGTGGTGCAATTCTAACGTAACGAAATCTTTACAAAAAAAGTGAAGCCTAGAATGTAACTGGATTTAGCCTCAGCCCATGAGACTGCTCACTGCTCATTTTTCAAGGTAGACTAGAGTGGGGATTTGCACCTATTTGTGTCTAACGTAGACACCCGCAAATGGATAGCTTTTTTTTTTTTTTTTACTTTTTAGATATTTTTTTATTACTTTTTTATTTTTATTGAAAGGATAGATATGTGAGACATGATGATTTGGAGCAATAGACCATGAAAATAGAATATAATCCTTCCTTTTATATAATATAGTGTCTACATAATAATTTCTATTCCACTATGTCCGTAGATTAATGTCGTCGGAATCCCTAAATTAATGTGGTTAGTCAAACGAGAATGAGAGAAACCTCTTTCCTCTTTTATTTTGATGTAATGTTAGTAGTAATTAGACCAGCACGATCTGTTGTATCAATCACTAAGAACAAAACGATTCCAAGTAAGTGAATATTTCTTTAAAAAAAAAAATTTCCAAATGATCCACGTGTGAAGGACGAAGTTTTCATTACCCATGTTGAAAAGAGAATCCCTACCATGGATCTGACCTTTTCACCAGGGTGGAGAAAAGATATTTTCAATCTTATACAATGGGAAATCGTAGTCAATAACAAACCCAAAGTCCAATCTTAGTCCCACAATAGGAGATGGGAGAGAATTTCTATCACCACTCGTAAGCAAAGGTTAAACGTTATCCTATTGGAAAACTGACTCACCTAAAAAACACTCCAGTTTTTCTTTTCCTAGCATCTCAAAAACTCTAGTCGCTCACATTTGATGACAAACAAATCAATTCAATAAGGAAAAAAGATTGCTCATTGGTTGTGTGCAACTTATATTAATGTGGGAGCCAATAAGAGAAAGTTCCAGGGCATTATTCACAGGCTGGGTGGTCATTTCACCCTCGTTGTGAGAGGGTGCAGCCATGCAGGTTGTACACAGCCTAGTTGCAATCTTTGCCTTTCAATTAAATATTATGACTTACAAAATTTATGAAACTCCTTCCATCTTTTGCTAGTGATGTGGCAAAATATGTCCCCTTCCTCAGCACGGTTGAAGCGTGCATGCAAACCTAAATAAAAGATTGACCCGCCACCTCGGCCTCTCCTCGTGCAGAGCAGCCACCTCGGCCTCTCTTCATGCTGAGCAGCCACCTCGGCTTCTTCTCATGCCAACTAGTCACCTCGGCTCGCCCGACCTGTCACCTCAGCTCGGCACAGCCAAATAAGGCACCCAAAAACGTGCACACATCCACTCCTACATTCAAGGGACATGATCCTTGATTACGGGATAGGACTCTATCCACCACAAGTCATCAGAGGCGTCCACCCTTCTCACGACTTGCACCTCTGAGATCAACGGGGAATATTCCCAGAGCATGCCCTGGAACCCAGAATATTCTCAGAATCACAGAACCAATCCCCTCAAGGACTCTATGCCTAAACAAGACTCTCCACAAACATCCATCCTTCTCTCTCCATCAGCAACCTATAAATACCAAGGTAAGCCTCCATCATAGAGAATCGAGGACTTCTTTTAACTGAAAAAGCTCTTTTGAGCATCTACAGTGGAAAGATCTGACTTAGGCATCGGAGAGTCTCCTGTCGGTTCAGCCCGGCTCTCTCCTATCTTCTCTTCTGTGTAGGTCGGCTGAAGCATCAGGAGTTGCAGGGAAGATCACCCGGTCAATTTTTACCGCATCAGGTAGTATATGTGTGATATAAAAAAAAATAGATAGTTTCCCACGCTCATGGTGAAGGGTTCCCATTCACCCAAAATCTTAGAGTCATTACAACTCCCCATACCATTTGAAAGACTGAAACACCCTCTCTTCCTTTTGGAAAAAGTTTGCTATTTCTCGGCTTGCAGGAAATTTCTTACTACTCCAACTTATAGTCAAAGAAATATAATAATTTACTTCTCCCTTTGGGTTCACAAATACCCTTCTAGATTTTGGAATTTTTCAAAATCCACTTCAAAAATACATTTTTATGATTGCAACCCTTTTTAACATCCATCTCACAAATATGATTAGTATCCAAGAAAAAAACAAAAGAATAGAAGCATATCCACCTTTTTTCTTTTTGAACGGGGGTGGTATTAAAATATAATTTTTGGTATTTTTTTTATTAGTAAAATAGCACATATTGAAATCATAAGAAATGGGCTGTACCTAAGTAACTACAACTCTTGTGGTACCAATCAGGGGAATGAAATCTCCAAGGCAAGGGTGAAAAAGTTCATATGAATATTTTTAAATCCAAGCTGCAGTGAAATTTTTTCCACATGATGGTATATATAATTTGGGAAAATGACAGGTATGCTAGCGAACTACTTAGGAATAAGGTATGCTAATGGGATTTTAACTATTAGATGAAACAGACAAAATCCCTTCTAGATTTTGGTATTTTTCAAAATCCACTTCATAAATACATTTTTATGATTGCGACCCTTTTTAACATCCATCTCACAAATATGATAAGTATCCAAGAAAAAAACAAAAGAATAGAAGCATATCCACCTTTTTTCTTTTTGAACGGGGGTGGTATTAAAATATAATTTTTGGTATTTTTTTTATTAGTAAAATAGCACATATTGAAATCATAAGAAATGGGCTGTACCTAAGTAACTACAACTCTTGTGGTACCAATCAGGGGAATGAAATCTCCAAGGCAAGGGTGAAAAAGTTCATATGAATATTTTTAAATCCAAGCTGCAGTGAAATTTTTTCCACATGATGGTATATATAATTTGGGAAAATGACAGGTATGCTAGCGAACTACTTAGGAATAAGGTATGCTAATGGGATTTTAACTATTAGATGAAACAGACAAAATCCCTTCTAAATTTTGGTATTTGTCAAAATCCACTTCATAAATACATTTTTATGATTGCGACCCTTTTTAACATCCATCTCACAAATATGATAAGTATCCAAGAAAAAAACAAAAGAATAGAAGCATATCCACCTTTTTTCTTTTTGGACGGGGGTGGTATTAAAATATAATTTTTGGTATTTTTTTTATTAGTAAAATAGCACATATTGAAGTCATAAGAAATGGGCTGCACCTAAGTAACTACAACTCTTGTGGTACCAATTAGGGGAATGAAATCTCCAAGGTTAGGGTGAAAAAATTCATCTGAATATTTTTAAATCCAAGATGTAGTGAAATTTTTTCCACATGATGGTATATATAATTTGGGAAAAGGACAGGTATGCTAGCGAATTACTTAGGAATAATGTATGCTAATGGGATTTTAACTACTAGATGAAACAGACAAAATCTCATCCGTTCATAATCGTTGTCCTACCAAACCTGCCCAATATTGCCGTTTCATGGTCTTGTTCAAAGCATCACCGTCGCCGGCAAGTTTAAACATGTTTGGCCCGTTTCTCCGATTACTCCGCCTCTAAACTGGTAGGAAAATGACGAAGATTCATTGAAACGATGTCAGATCTTTGGTTTTCAATCGTTCGTGAGGAGGAAATTTCAGGTTATGGAATGTATTTTCTGGTGTAGCATTTTGCTGGAAACTCTTAAATACAATGCTGTGTGGTGCTCCTCGGCACACCACGATGACGACGTTGCGATTGTTGAATCACCGGTTGAGAAGCCAAGCCAAAAGGAAAAGCATAATATATTAGATTCAAAGAGGAATGGTGGATGGGAGTGTTTGTAAATGCCGGTTTATTACATAGAATGTGAAAGCTTCTGTTTTTTTAAAAAAGGAATGTGAAAGCTTGGAACCCATTTATATCGGGAAAAAAATCGTCTGTTTTTCTTCATTCATGTTTTTCTTGTTTTGCTACTTTCAGAAGGCGACATGTGGCATTACTTTAAGTGAACGGCCTAGATTGAATTAAAAACCAAACTGGATGTAATAACCCTCACTCAATTGAATTAATCTTGATCGTTGATGACACGTGTCATCTTCTGCAACTAGCAAAACACAAGAAAAACAGAGAAGGGAAAAACAGACGATTTTTATCCTAGAACACCAGCTTCGTCGGCTTCACGGTCACCGATACCCCTCTCTGTAAGGTTTTTAATTTTGCTTTGTAAACCGAGTTCTCCCCCCCAACATTCGTCACTATCCATTCAGGTATGCGACCCTCCCTCCCTAAGATGGAATATGATTCAACATCTTATCTACACAATATCGATACATCCCCTTTTACCTCCCCACTTTGTTGGAATTTGGGATTTTGATGGAAAGCTAAAGCCATATGGGGTTCCGCCCAAATCCAAGTCACTCTTGGTCACTGTGAATGAATTGGTCCGTCCGTCTCACACTTTTTTCCTACCCCGTAGGTTTTTGGTCAGGTTCGTCGGCAACTGTTTTTTCGCCGAACACCTAGCAGGTGTTTTTGTGATTATTTGGATTGACTTTGGCCTGTGTTTTGTGTTTTTGTGGAGGACACTGTTTCTGTTATCATTGGTTTCATCTCTAACTCTTGTGATCACGTTGGCAGTTGTATGGCGCTAGAATCTCAAAGTTCCGGCGAGATCTCTCCATCCATTTATTCGGCGCTACGACGATCAAGGTATGAGGGCAAAGGAATAGCTGAGCGGAAGAAGACCGTGGAGCGGCAATATTGGATAAGTTTTGTAAGACCTCACCACATGAATGGATGAGATTTGTTATATTTCATTTAAAGGTTAAAATCCCACTAACATACCTTATCCCTAGGTAGTGCGCTCTCCCATATAATTTGGGCAAACTACATAAGCTCACGTAGTGTTTTTTATTTTTTTAATTAAAAAAAGAGCAAGTTGACTGATCCCCATCTTTAAAAAATGAACAGTGGTTGGACACTGTAGTACTGCACTACCTCTCCTATTTCGTCGACGTGCCCATACAACGTAACCATTGAAGCTCTCGAGATTCTTCATTCACCTCGGGCTCACAGCTCACATTTGACCTTTCTCTTTCCATCTTCCTCTTCTAAATTAATTTAAAAAAAAAAATTCAAAAAATAAAGAGAAAACTAAGTAGAAAGAGGGATCCCAGAAAGGAGACTCTGCAACTACCAGAGAGAGAGAGAGAGAGAGAGAGAGAGAGAGAGTTGTTCGTATTCGAGGGATCAATAGATTGTCATTATCAAAGACGAATTGAAAAATCTATGAAGATGTCTCTCTCTTCTTCTATTTCTTCCCCTTCATCTTCTCTTGGGCTGTTCTTATTTTCACAGTTTCAGTTTCGAAGCAAAGGGATCCGCTCTAAAGGTCAACTCTTTAAACAGATCAAAATGGGGACGAAGATAGCAGCAGAGCCCAGGAAGGTGTTGCTGACTGTTGCAACTTCAATATTTCTATTGCTTCTTCCTCTGATATATGCAATGGTCTTCTCCCCTTACAATTCCCCACTCAATTTCTGTAATTACACTCATCATCTTCTCCTCCTTTTCTTGTTTGTGAATTGGTGTTTTTTTGAATCAGTTTCATTTAATAACTTAATTTGATGTGTTTGGTTGGTTTTGAAGGGAAGGAAGTATCAAATAGGAGTAATGGTGGTGGTGGTGGTGGAGATGTCGTAAGCAGTGGAAGCATCAACAATGGCGGCCATGGAGAGGAAGATTCATCACTAATGTCTCTGCTAGGAAGACTATTAAAAGGTTTTCTTCTACCCATGCTATTGCAGTACTTTTTCTCAGTTTATATATCTCATCCGTTAATCAATTAATGACTTTTGTTTAACATAATTAGATATTGATGCTATGAAACAAAAAGGAATCTTTAGTTCAATGATGAGTGGAAATAGGAAATAGGAAAATGGAAAAAGAAACTATCAAAATGATTTTTTTTTTGTTCAAAATTTCTTTGATTATCTGCTATATTGCTGATTAATGGAAGAAAAAAATGTAAAGAATTTATTTTTTATTTTTTATTGCATTCATGGAATCATGGCTGATTTGAATTAGGGTTCTGAAATTAGGCATAACTAGAATAGAGAACCCTCTTTTTCTTCTTCTACTCTTAACACAACTTAGGAAAATATCACTCATCCGTGGGTTGCCTAGATGGTTAGGGCTAATTAGGGATTATGTGGATAGACACCTTGGTTAACCAAAAAAAAAAAAAAAACCATATACTTCTTTATGTTGGTTGTCCACCATTTTTTTTTTTTTTTTTTCATTTTAATGTTTAGCTTTTCAATTAGATCTGAATTACATCCTTTTAGGTGTATTTTAAAGTTGTAACCTTCTTCTGATCGTCCTTTGTCTTGTTTCCGAAAATTCTTCATTTCATAGGTTCTCAAAATATATGGTTACCCTAATGTCGTTGTCAAAAAATAGTCACACATAAGCAATGGCCAAATTGTACTATCATTAAGAAGAAAAAAAATATATATGCTATATTGAGAAGGAAAAAAATAAAGTTGTAATAATTTGACGCCACAAGGTAGGGGGTGTCAAGTAGAACTTGAATTGGTTGGACCAACCGAAACCCAACCTAAACTCTTAGCGGTTCCGCTTTGGTTAGGGTTTTTCATAACTGATAGAGATTGAAAGATATTGGAGCAATTGAAATTGAATAAATGTTCTAGGAAAATCAGTTTAAAATATATTTTTCATTTTAATTTATGCATAAGAAAACTAAAATCAATAGACCGATAAGAACCTGTTAAGAAAAAAACCAATAAAATATTAGAACGGAACCAAACTCCACCTCAACAATTCGGCTTTAGTTTAACCCATTACATGCCTAAAACAATTCAACTTGATTGAAACCAATCAAACAAATCAATAAGAAAATCCATGTTACATAAGATCAAAATAACAAGAGCGGCTTTATCCAGTAAAAAAAGTATGAAGAGCAGAAAATGCTATTATCATAAAGAATCATTAAAAAAGTAAATTAATATATCATTTTTTTTAGTATTGATAAATTAATATATCAATGATAAGATTAAAGATGAGTTTATTTAAGTGAATTATTTTACATGACCTTCTCTAGAAGATTCAGAAATCATATATATTTTTAGGGAAAATGATCACCATGATGTCGGAATGAAGACTTCTCACGTTGTCTTGCATAATAAGTTTTGAGATTCATATTGACACATTGACACACTCTCTCCTCATACAAATATGTGAGTCCCTAATGAATAAATTTATCTCCTACTCTCATTGACGTGATTTTTCACTCTAGTATAATGGAAAACTATGTCAATATTACTATACGATTTTTTTTTTTTTGATAAAACATATTACTATAAGATTAGATCATACAAACATAAGATTAAAATACTATTTCCATGAAGGGATGAAAAGGCACCTCTCCCTCTCTCTCCTCCTAGGAAATGATTTTTCTACCTTTACTAATTGAATTAATAGAAAGCATTCATTAGCTCTCAACAACCCGCGTAGCCTCCACTATTAGGTGGTAGGAAACACCTTCCCTAGTTATTAACTAATAGAATAGAATTAGCCGTCCAAAACAATATGATAGCAAAGAACATTTCTATGCATTTTGATCATAATAACGTGGGGGAACCATGGACTTACCCTTTTTTTTTCCCCATAAATCCAAACATTTTTTAATTAATAAATCCTAAATTGCGGAAACTCGGTACAAGTGGAAACAAAACTAATGGAAAAGACAGGACGTGGATAGAAAAAATGGCCTAACGAAGCTACTTCGTGAGCTCCACGATCGATTATGCTCGCAGCGAATATTTTGGATTTTTATAGAAATTTGAGCTCTCATAGGCTCTTTGCATCGAGAATCAAAAAGAATTTTTAGTAAATTAAAAAATTGCTGAGATGCGAATTGGCTGTGGGTGTGGCAGGTCTGTGAGCTTGATAATGGTTAATTTTGATTTTGAAAAGTGATATTTATTCAATTCGTTTTCCCATCTTTGTCTCTGTCATTTAATTTGAGACTCTAGCAATGGATTGTTACACTAGTCTTCTTAAAAATTAGCCGAGGTGTGCGTAAGCACCCTCGAACACTTTGGTTAACAGAAAAAAAAAATGTTAAGTAATATTAAACCCTATAATCATGTGTCTACAAAAATTGAAACCTAAAATAATACTAAAACAAATGAAAATTGTAAACACACAATTGCACAATACCCATGACAATGTACATAGTTTTCGAAAGATTGCTTACGTTCATGGTGAGATGAGATATGTTTCACTGTTAATGGAGAATAATGTTACAAGCTTACATCCACTCGACCTCATACATCTCATATTGATTATAGGGAACAACCGAGTTGGCAAGGAACCTTCGCTTTAAAAAGCATGTAATTCTGAGTTCGACTCATCTTACCTCCTTGGGACCACTCACACGTAGTGTTTAGTATTCTTTTCAGATTCACATTCAATCCCAGTATAAATTGATCCATACGATTATAGGGTCAATATGGACTCATAAAACTAGTCAAGCCAAAGTATTGGATATCCGTTCATCATTAGAAAAAAAAAAAAAAATTCAAATTTATATCAAATCCTTCTCTCTAATAGTTCGAGCTTCTTAGATGAAATGTCAGCAAACAATTTGAAAAAAGCATCCAATATGTATACATCAACACCTTTTATTTATTTATTTATTTTGGGTAAGAATTAACACCTTCTTTAACTTGAATGAATTTAATTATTATATGTTTTTTTTCTTTTTTTTATTGAGTTGTGTTAAAAATAAAAATCTGAACAGTGTCATAAAATTTTGGGCCAATCAAAGCTTCTCCATTAAAATTATATTAGCTTTTTCACTTCTTCTTTTTTTTTTTTTTAATATATTTAGATTTCAATATTTTTTTTTTCTGTCTGCAACTGAAACTGAAGAACAAAACAAATTCCAAACAGGAAAAGATCGAAAGGAGTTAGAGACCACTGGCTTTGCCTGTAAGTCCGATCCCCTCACCGACGTCTGTATTGCAAAGCAACCGGTGTGGATGAAGATAGACGGTGTTGCCTTGACCGTATACCTCTCATCATCGTCTTCCATTAATCAGAGTCAGAACCTGCAACAACTACAATTGCAAGAGACGCCATTAATGGTAAGACCTTATGTGAAAAAGAACGATGACCATGCCCGCAAATACGTCAATCAAATCAAGATTCAGGCTCTCATGGATCAATCCAACACCAATGGTACTACCCCAGGTAGCTGCGATGTCTCTCACGATGTCCCAGCTGTGGTCTTCTCTTTGGGTCTCACAGGAAACATCTTCCATGAACTGAACGAGATCGTAATCCCACTCTTCCTCACCACCCACCACTTCCGTTCCCAAATCCGATTCGTCGTCACCGATTTCAATACCTTATGGGCTCGCAAATACGCCAAAATTCTCTCTCATCTCTCCGATTTCGAAATCATCAATACTTCCCAAGACAAAAGGGTACATTGCTTCCCTGGAGCCGTCGTTGGTTTACACTACCACAACGACAACCTCGTTTGCCGGAAAAGCGAACTACCGGTAAAATGCTCCATCCCAGAGTTCCGGCAATTCCTCAGAGAGGCATTTAATCTGAAATTCAAGAACGAGGCAGAAGCCCATCAAGATCAGAAGCAAAAACCCGTTCTTGTTCTTCTCTCACGACGCCATTCTCGGAGCTTCGTAAATTTAGGTGAAATGGTGAGGGTGGCTACTGTGTTAGGGTTTCGAGTCATCGTAGCATCGCCGGAGTTGACGACGAATCTAAACGAGTTCTCCGGTGTAGTGAATAGTTGCAGTGTTCTAGTGGGTGCCCATGGAGCGGGTCTTACCAACGAGGTGTTCTTACCGGAGGGTGCAGTGATGGTGCAGGTAGTTCCCCTGGGTCTGCAGTGGGCTTCTACTAACTACTACGGAAATCCATTAAAGGACATGGGTGTGCACTACTTGGAGTACCAGATCAGTCCAGAGGAGAGTACGCTCTATGACATGTACGGCCCTGATCACCCTGTCATCACTAATCCTGATTCCATACACCGTCAGGGTTACAAAATCAGTAGGCCTATCTATGTTGATAGCCAACAGGTGAGGCTTAATCTCACCAAGTTTGAGGATACCCTAGTC
Organism: Macadamia integrifolia; assembly: GCF_013358625.1. NCBI lineage: Eukaryota > Viridiplantae > Streptophyta > Magnoliopsida > Proteales > Proteaceae > Macadamia > Macadamia integrifolia. Next base: position 31,815,346 of record NC_056567.1, on the reverse strand, counting down.
CAAGCACTTCGACTTCTTGACCACTAATTTAATGGACTGTGGATTTCATTCTCTTTCTTTATGTAAATAAATTCAGATTTAGTGTAAACTACAGTCACCACTACGCTAGTATTAGTACAGTAGAGCTGGAATGAATGCACAAATTTTTTTCTATCTGGATGCATTCTGATACCTTTTGCTGGGATTCGACATAGAACTCACCCTTAAAAGCTAACCATCAAAGAGAAGGTTTCATTCATTGATCAGCTGCAAACTCTGCAATGATGGCACTCTTCTATGGTCACTAGCTTGAGAGGCTTGAATCGAGGTCGAACAAGACCTTTCATTCATCAAATCTTTGTAATGTTACGGCTATATTTGGTAGGCATTCTCAGAATGCAGTACAGGTCTAGGATACAGTCTGAAGCAACAGACATGGTTGTTTGGTACATCTCCCCCCAACCCAAAATAATAAGCAACATGGCCATCTGAGAATCTGATTTTAATGGTAAATGACTAACCTCTTGTAAACCTTACCTTATTCCCAGCCAGTGGGTAAGTCTATAAGACATAAATTGTAAAATTCATCTCTGTTCACTCTAAATCAAATTAAAATGAAGTATTTCAAAATGTTCAGTGGAACTTTAAGCAGAGAGAGAGAGAGAGAGACACACACACAAAAAAAAGAAGGGAAACTTAACTCTTTTGGGATGAATTGCTTCAAGAAGCCACAGAACCAAAGCATGGTTCTGTATCAAGTAACTGTAACAAATACATCCAATCCCCTCGGTCAAGTGATCAGATTCATGAATCTAAACAACACCACCAAACAGATTGAGATGGATATAATTTGGAATTGGTAGCTCTGCCATCTCCTCTATTCCAAGTTCCCCCCCAAAGCCCCTTTCCCAAGATGCCCCTCTTCGAGGTGCAAACCAAACTAGGAACACTGCAGTGCACATGAAAACTGTCCTTGTACCAATACATTTCCTTAAGGAGCCTTCCTACACTGCCTGAACATCTTGAGTGTGAGCATGAGACTTGGTGGAGCCTTCTTTCCACCCTCTCTGACGAGCCCTCATCTCCCACATTGAAGTCAGTTTCTTCTGCGCCAATAATGCAGCTTCAGCCTTTTCTCTTGCTTCTTCACAAGTTTCCATCCCTGAATTGCACTTGTCTGCCTCCTTTTGATACTGAGATGCCATTTTCTTTGCCTCAAGCAATGCCATGTCAGCACGCTGCTGATTCTCCAAGGCTTCAGCTTCCCGTAGCTTCAATTCCTCTGACAACAGCTCCGTGAAGTTATTCTCCATGTCTTCAGTCACCTCAGGGTCATGCTTCCCACAATCTGCAGAGATGCAAACCAGCATAATGCAAATTGCACACAAAATGAGCTTTATTCATCCACTCAATAAAAATGAACTCAATGTCCAGTCTGTCGGCAGGAAAAAAAGAAGAAGCAGGGAGATAAACTCCAAATATTTAAAACACCCCATAAACGTTAGCTCATATACGTCTTGGAAAAATATGACGTAAAATCAAAATCTATTTCCCAGTGTTTTATATATTTGAGTATAAAGGTGTTCTTAACGTAATGAATGGTAAGGTTCCTGCTGTTATTGGTGTAAGATGCTTTTTTACAGTGGTAAAATAGCTCAAAGTCAAGTTAGCTCAAGTGAACCAGACTTCAACCCAAACTGTGACAGGGTTTAAGAAATATAGATAAGGCTGGGTGCGCTTGGACCCACGATTTGGGTTGGCCACTCATTCTTGAGGCTGGGTCAGGTTTGGCACATCAACCCACCAAAGTTGCAACCCCCACTGAATCAGAGACAAATAAATAAGTGAAGAAAAATCTTAAGTGAAGCCAATTTTGAAGTTCTTGCATTCCCCTAATTTCAGCTGAAAAAAAAAATGTAGAAGAATATTGGGGTTATTCTCTAGTGCTGGCAACAAATATATCTTACAAATCCCAGTGAGCAATGAACAGAGGGAGTTAGGGAATAACAAGTGACTTCGGTTGAAGAATATGTTCACATTATCTTCAATAAAATCTTGATAATTTTCCCAAAAAAAAGAGTCAAGAGAAAGGAGAGCAGAGAGTACACCCTCAACATCTTGAGATGAAACCCACAACAGCAAGATGCACAGCAGAACTAAAACAGAAAAAGAAAAACTGAAGACAAAAGAACAACCAGATAACCATCAAGCTGGACCACAAATGACTGAAGCAGCCGTCACCAAAAACCATACAATCCTACCCCTTCTCCAAATACACCCCAAGCTATATGACAAACTTCACGACCACCAGAACAGCCACACCACCCTCAACTGACCTCGAGAACACCACCCCCCCACCCCAAAAAAAAAAATGTGCTTTTGTAGCCACCCTCTTGTTCCTCTATCCTCTACCTCAACATTGCTTGAAAAGACCACCTTCTCTTCCAAACAGTCTATCGACACTAAGTCCACCCTGATGCAGAACTAATCACAAACCAGGAGAATTCCAGCAGGAGATTTAACTGCGGAACCAGATTAAGAGAAATGAATAGCTTAAGTAAAACTATACTGATTGAAACTTAAGTCGATAGTTCAGATTAACAAGTAAAACAAGGTTCCAAAATATGATGTGATTCTGACTGCCAAATTAAAAAAACATGGTTATCGTACTGCTTGGTAGGATTGCGCAAACTTGCATAATCGAAAGCAGAATGTAAGAGCTTAAAACCAGAAATCAATTAGGGATTCAAAACGACGATTCAGCAGTAAACAGTACTCAGACAGGCAAAACAAAAATCATATTTGAGAATAAACGCACTTTGACTAGAACTAGGACCCCAGAAATTGATGTAAGGTTATAAGCATTGAAATAGAAATTGAAATCTGAGAACAAAGATGTAAACCAAAATCAGAATAGGCAGATAATACGCAATAATCAATTTAGTAAACTTTCTAAGAAGAAACCTGAAATTGAAAATATTGCAGGCAATGGAGTTAAGAAGCTCTGACCTGAATTCATAGCGGTAAAAAAAACGAAAGGAAGATAATAATCAGGAAAATGCTCTGACCTGAATTCATAACAGTAAAGAAAAGAAAGGAATATAATAATCAGGAATCCACCCGATTCGTGGGGCAGGATAGGGCAGGAATCCAACCAGTACCTTATCTTATTTTAGGCCCATTAAAGTGGCATATTACAATGAAAACCCATTGGACTAAAGGCTCAGCATATGCAGAACCGAATCCAACGCTTATTCCCACTAAAATAAGCCCAGTTTTGTAATTTTCCTGCATCACACCCATTCAAAATTAGATGGAAAAAATCATCTTCCATTTTCCTACTGTCTTGCAGTACCAATTAAGAAATTTCGAAAAGTAATCCAAATCCCACTTATCACAGAAAATCAACAATTTACTTCTCTTTCCCCATGTTTCAGCCTGTGTGTGAGGAAAGTAATAATTACAACATGCTTTAGTAACATATTTGTCAAGGTAAGGCTATGCCCTAAAAGGAACAGCCTTCTCTCATTTTATCAATGATGAAATGCTTTAAGAATAAAATCTTTTAGTCACTACACAGTAGAATGCACAAATATGCTTAAAAGTTTAACCAAAAAGGAAATGATTCGCTTTATCTGAATAAATGCCTTAGGAACATAATTCTTTGGTTCCCCACAATACTTCTGTACCCTGCAGCTTGCCTGCATGGCACATTTAATACGAAATGATGAGTATGATCTCTTTCTCCTCTTTCCCAGGACCATTTTAGGATTTTTTTTTCTCCCTCCTTTTAAAGACCACATGGAAATGTAATCAAGAGGAACCAAAAAATGATGAAAATGCCCTTCAAAGGCAAATTATGACAACAAGATGACACCGCACAAAAAGGGAAATAAAAGAAAAAATTAAGGGAATGAGTAAGGTTGCATTAATGGATTTGTTTCCAGATTACATGCATTAGTGCTCAGATATCCAGAATAAGAAAACATAACAGTAAAATACACTCAGAAATCTCAAACAAATAAATTTAGCGGCAAATTGGTTCCTGTATAGATGCAAATGTGTGAAAGACCCAATCAGAAATCCATTGTTGCAATAACATTCCAACCGTGTTTGCAAATGTAGGTTTGGTTTTCTTATGAACCAATAAACAAAGTCCCAGTTGAGCATGTAGAGCATTACTTGGGAGGGGTTTTTCTCATGCCCAGAATATGCACAAGAAGTAGACAAGCTAGAAGTGAACCTCTCCCTGCTTCCAGAGAGTTTCCAGACTTTGAATTAAAGATTCCAAAGGCTTAAATTTCAGGGCACACACAGTTTTAGTTGGAGAAGCTTCAGGAGCTGGATTCTGGAGAATCCCATAAGCATAAGCTGGAGAAGCTCCCCAAAATGTGCCCTTACAGCTAATCTGGTTTCAAACTGTAAATAAATGAAGCTTACAAACTTCTCTACATAGAGTTTTAAAGAAGGAAAACTAACCTGCAAAGGAGGTGTTTCTTAATCCTGCAGGAAAAGAACAGAAAAAAATAATAATAATAAGTTTGACAAGAAAACGACCACTATTAAAAAGGGAAAAAGAAACAAATGATAACAAAGCTAATTCAGTTATATTAATAAAAAGGAGCCTCGGACAAAATTGTTTAGATAGGTAAAAAGAAGCCAGCCCGGAAAATCAAATTAGGGGCTGCAAGTTGGACCATGTCCAGCCCAGACCCATATGAGGAGATCTTACCTTGACCTAAGACCGGGCAAACAAGGGCTAGGACCAATGGAAACCCGACTCAACAAACCTAATGACATGTATGTCACTGTGTACAAGTTTGAAGACATGAGCTTTCAGAAATTTGAACATTGCTCCAATTGCAAGATGTCACATTGAACCTTACAATTCTAATCTTGAGTTACCTTTCATTAAATAGGATATTCTCATTCAACCTATAACCAACTAGATTAGACACGTCAACAAAACCCACTCCAGATGGGTAAACATTAAGACCCTATTCAGGCATGGGTCAGATGCCCCGACTGATTCTAAAGCCAGATTAGGATCAGGTATTCAATTCCCAAGGCTGGGCTTTTATTGGCCCCCAAACTGCCCACAAGTTGAACTCAGTTTCTTAGAAAGATACTTCTCCATATATCCAAAAACGTGCTTAACCATAATATGTTCTGAGAAGGAAACATCCTACTCCAGGCAGAAAAAAATGCAGTGACTGCAAATGGCTGGGTAGAAACAGGTTTCGTATGCTGAGGAATGAATTGAATTGAATTGGACCGAACTGAACTCCCCCCCACCCCCACCCCCACCCACCCAAAAAAAAAACCACAAAGAAGAAAAACCAAATATATTTCCATCATCAAAAAAAAAAAGCCAAATATATTTCCACCAATGCATCAATCGTTGGCGAAAGGTACACCCAATTCCAATCGTACAGTGTTTCCCCTCTTCTAATTCCGTGTTTACAAAAGAAAATCTTCAATCAAGACCGTGGTTGCGGATTAACGATAGTCATGTACTTTTACAAGACTCCTTAGTTGCCATCATGTTCTATTTACCTAAAGAACTAGATTTGGACAGATCTGCCAAGAGTATTGAGCATGGGACCCAGATTTCCACAATTCTTCGTGAACGTTGATCGAGGGATCAATACATGTTATCACGAAATCGTCAAATAGGGTTACAGAATAAGTGCATTTGATATCGATTTGAAGCAATTTAACGAGAGGATCCAACTGGATTTGAATTATAAATAACAAATTTTGCAAAAGTAAGGGTAGATCTCTGTTAATTATGAAGTATTATGTGAGAGGGATGATGAGTTACCTTCGGGAATGGAGAGAAGGGGCTGAGAAGCGCAATCGCAGACGCAGGGAGGGCAAGAGGAGCGACTAAAAGCGGCTAAACCCTCGCTGAGATGCCAGTAAAGTGGAGGCCCTAGTATGTAACCAGCCAAGCACAGTGCCATCACTGCTATCGTCACCTTCACCACCACTGGGCTGCACAACCTCTCCTGATGTAATGCCATCTCTCTCTTTCTAGAGCTTTCGCTCTTTTGGGCTCTTGGAAATGAAAAGCGGGATGCGAAGAAGTGAGGGAAGAAGATCTTAGACTGAAATCCGCGTACCAGTAACGGTGGAAGTCAAGTTAGCCTGTACGACTGCAATAATAGGCAGAGACGATCTATTCTTTCCCTTTATTAATTTCATGTTAGGGAGCCTAACTCGCAAAAGGGAAACAGCCGAACAGGGCAACGTAATTACCCGAATCATTTATCGCAGTCGGCAAATCGAAGGTCTGAGTTATTACTTCCGGAGAGTGAGAGTAGCGGGTGTTGGGCCGGGCCGGTCTCAGTCGGGCCTAATTGGGCTTCATTACTTGAAAATTTTATATCGTGAGCATCTGTTTAAACATGCCTAGTTTTGGGGGTATTGTACGGTTAATAATCGGGTCAATCAGTGTCGGACTTTAATTGGGCTTTAATTAGGCTACATTGATAGATATTTACCATGAAACTTATATGTACTTATGATTTTAAGCCAAAAAATGACTTGAAAGACCATTTTTATGATTGATTGAAATAAATGTTAAGGTCAAGAAGCATTTAAGATTCCTACATCCCTCTCTAGGTTTGGGTTTCAATTGGGAAGGGATTTGGGTTTTTATTTTTTAATTTATTTTTAAAATTGATGCGGCAAAAATTGACTAGATGATCTTCCCTGCAATTCCTGGTGCTCCAGCAGACCTACATAGAAGAGAGGACAAAGAAGAACCGAACTGATCCAACAGGGGACTCTCTAATGCCTAAGTCAGATCTTTCCATAGCAGACGTTGAAGAGAGCTTTTCCAGTAAAAGAAGTGATTGATCCCCCATGATGGAGGCTTACCTTGGTATTTATAGGCTGCTGATGGAGGGAGAATGGGAGACGATTGTGAAGAGTCCTATCTAGGCGTAGAGTCCTTGAGGGGAGTGGCTTTGTGATTTTGGGAATATTCCGGGTCCTAGGGTATTTCAGGGAAATATTTCCCTCTTATCTCGAAAATGCCAACCGTGTGAGATGGAAAGGTGTCTATGGTGACGTGTAGTGGATAGAGTCCTATCCTTGTGAATAGGAATTATGTTCCTTGAATGTAGGGGTGGACGAAAGCACGTTTCTGGAAACCTTGTTGTTAACGTTGGGCCGCGGTGACAACACAGCATGATGGAGGGCCAAGGTGGCAGCACGGCCTGATGGAGGCCCGAGGTGGTAACACAGCCTAATGAGATGCCGAGGTGTCAGCATGGCCTGATGAAGGATCGAGGTAGCAGCACGGCCTGATGAGATGCCGAGGTGGCGGGTTAGTCTTCTGTTCAGGTTTGCATACACTCTTCAGTCGTGCTGAGGAAAGGGATATATTTTGCCTCATCACCAGCCCCCCGCTCTAGCAGTTCAGATCGATCTGCTAGAGCATTTAATTCAATCTCGATTTTCGTACGAAGTGCGGTGTCTATTTGGTGCGAAACGCACTGCTTCATTTTCTCAGTCGAGGCTACTCAACGGTTCAAGGACGTGGCTGCCGCTTGTTCAAAGGTAGAGGAGTAGGCAAAATGCCTTCATGGGGAGTCGCACAAGATCACAAGCCAACTGGAGGTTGATAAGAAAATGGCCCGATCTGAGGAGGTCCGTGCGAATAATGTCGAGTTGATAACTGGAGAGTTGGAACAGGAGGTTGCTAAGCAGCTCAATGCCAACAACAACTTGATGAAGGGGAATGATGCTCTCTAAGATGAGTTGTCCATGACTCAGAGCGCTCGTAAGGAGGAGGAGCTCGCAGCTAGGGTTGGTGAGATGGAAAGGTAACACCAGGCCGAGCTAGAGGCCAACGAGGTGGCTGAACCCCTAAACCTGTCAGAAGTGGTTGGTTGACGTTATCATTGCTTCGTTTCAAGTCGGCTCGGACGCTGCCATCTGGTTCATCCTAAGTAAGACGCCATGCTACGATCTGACAAACTATGAGTAGCGCATTCTTGCCCCTACTACTTCAGTGCAGCTTGACAGCTCGATCAATGTTGGTGAAGAGGTGACCATACTCGAAGGATAGCCAAGTGAAGAGCTAGGCTCGTGGATTAGCCCCTAGGATTAGCCTTGTATATATATATATTTATGTAAATGTCTCATTCGAGAGTGATGTACTTTGAGGGATTTTTCTCTTTTTTTGTGAATGGAAAATTTGTTTTGATGTCTTTATCTCTCAGCATTCTTGTGCTTCTTTCTTTATTTTCTTGTACTTTGAGTTGGCTCGAAATGAGTAATTGTTGGAAGAATAAGGACCAGTACAGCTGTTTGAATGTGGCTCTGTTCCCTAGCTGAGCTCGGAATTGATCTTCCATGTCTAGTTTATGAGCTCTTGAGGTGCCAAGCCTGGGCCTAGCCATAGGGGTGCCGAACTGGGGCTCGATCTCAGAGAATGCCCAGCTGGGGCTCGATCTTAGAGAATGCCGAGTTTGGGCTCAGTCTTAGAGGGTGCCAAGCTTGGGCTCGGTATTTTGAGGTGCCAAACCTGGGTTTGGTCTTGGCAGTGCCCAGCTAGGGCTCGATCTTAGAGAATGCCGAGCTTGGGCTCGGTCTTAGAGGCTGCCGAGCTGTAGCTGGGTCTTAGATGCTGCCAAGTTGTAGCCCGGTCTTTATGCCTTAGTTGTTAAGGTCTTTGAGTTGCCAAACTAGGGTTTAGTCTTGATAGTGCCGAGCTTGAGCTTAGTCTTAGATGCTGTCGAGCTGGAGCTCGGTCTTAGATGCTGTTGAATTGTAGCCCGGTCTTAGATGCTGTCGAGCTGTAGCCCAATCTTTATGCCTTAGTTGTTAAGGTCTTTGAGATGCCAAACTAGAGTCTGGTCTTGATAGTGCCGAGCTTGAGCTTGGTCTTAGATGCTGCCGAGCTGGAGCTCTATCTTAGATGCCTTAGTTGTTAAGGTTTTTGAGTTTCCAAACTAGGGTCTGGTCTTGATAGTGTCGAGCTAGAGCTAGGTCTTAGATGCTAACGAGCTGTAGCCCGGTCTTTATGCCTTAGTTGTTAAGGTCTTTGTTTCCTTAGAAGAGCCAGATATTTGGGAGAAGCTTCATAGTATATTGATGTGTGGTATGCACTTAGGACAAATACATTGCTTCAAAATAGAATCTAATCCACTCCGTGAATAAAATTGAATAACTGAGATATGGAAGCTAAGGTGCTGACAATATAAAATCTACAAGACTAACACGCAATCGATGGGATTTCAATGCAATCTACTGATAAAACTGTCTACAAATCCCATGGCTAGGAGTTTGTCAACCTCATGGTTGATGATGGTGTTCTGCTCAGTCGCGAAGTTCCTGCGCTTCTGCTGGATAGGCTTGGAGCTAGGGTTAATATCCAGACTATGCTCGACTATGGCCCTAGAGATGTTGGGCATATCAAAAGCCTTCCATGCGAAAATATCAGTTTTAGCCGAAGAAGTTCAAAATCTCGTCGCGGCATTGGGAGCTCAGCAATGCTCCAAGCTAAACGATTTTTGATGGCTCGGCCTCAGTGATTGGGACAGTAAGCAGCTGTTCTACTGGCTCAGCTTGGGTAAGGAGGCTTTCATCTCGTCAATCAACAATTTCTACCGTACATGCTAGGCCCAAGCATGGTTTCTTGACAAATTTTATGAAGTTGGCATAGCATTCTTGGGATTTCTTCTGGCTGGACTTGCATTCCCCAATTCCATTGCTGGTGGGGAATTTGACTTTCATGTGCTTAGTGGACACAATCGCCCTAAGGCCATTGAGACTAGGTCGGCCAAGGATTGTATTGTAGGGTGAGGCGATCTTAGCAACCATAAAAGAAACCATGGTAGTGGCTATCTGAGCTCCCTGTCTGATGGTTATGGGCAAGTCTACAACTCCTTCCAGCCCTGCTGGTGTGCCTAAAAATCCGTACAAGGGTCCTGGAGCTGGCTTTAGTGTTCCAGTGCCAAGCCCTATTTTTGTGAAGCCTTCGTAGGACATGAGGTCAACGGAGGCTCCTGTGTCCACTAGGACCCTGTGGAAGGGGTGGTTTGCCATCA